>NC_055686.1:11830882-12130882 GCF_017639745.1 Melanotaenia boesemani
GGAAATCAGACCAGTGAGCAGTGTAAAACCTTCTGGTAATATTCAAAATAAAAGCCCAAGTGCAGATTTGCGCTCACTGAACCATGTAAACATTACTCCATTAATTGGTCAGGGTGTCTCTGTTTATTTTTTTCTTTTGTTTATCATGGATGACGAGACGTTTATCCTGGAATTTTTAGCGGTTAATAGGTTTAACCCTCGTCCTGCTTCTCTTTGTTCATCTGGTTGAACAAATCATACTAACAAACTCCATAAGATTCCATGTTTTACAAAACATGGAATACAAAAGGATTCCACAATCCCATCTGTCAATCTTCCTAGTGCTGATGTCTTATGTGCACCGTTCGCAATTTCAAACCAGCACGGTGTACAACTGCTGATCAGAGCCAATCAGAGGATAACCCCCCCCCCCTTTTTTTTTCTCTGCCTTTTCATTGGCTTTTTGTCACAGTGTCATTCTTCCTTGAGCTCGGATGAAGAGGGAATGAATACTGGCTACACAGACAGACATTCGGGGAGATTAATGTCCAACATTTAGACCTGTGAAATGTTAGGTGCACCAGTGCAAGAAAGAAAAAAAGTTGCATTTGACAAAATAAGGATAAAATGTGCAAATAATTCACTTCATATTTATAATCATGTATTTCTATCTTTTTATTTATTTATTGCTGTATTTCTTCGTTGTATGGTAATACAATGGTGGGTGTTACAGGACTGAATACTGATGTGAGGTATCCATCACCACAGCTATCAGGACATCACCCATGTCCCCGTAGGAGTTTCTTAGGATAGCATATATTTTAATCCTACAATAACTACAATAATCCCAACATACGACACGAATGAGTCATCAAACTTAAGGACATGCTAAGAATGACTATTCTGGTCCTTTTCCCACACCATATCAGAACATTTCTATTTGTAAAACCAAGCATCATCCATTCTTGTATTCCAGTCCTGGTCTTCATGGTTTATATAGAACTTATTCAGGTCAAAAGCTGAAATAAATTCATCCTGAAATGCAGTACTTTTAGCTGGAGCCAAATAAAAAAGAGGACAATAACTTTATTGTCACAATGTCAGAGAATAAGCACCAAAATCGGGAAGTGCACATCCATTACTGTCCAGTGTTAGTAGTGTAAACTGCGCTGGTTTTGCTTTTCTGCCACACAGACAGATTAACTGCATGTTTACTGCTGCTGGTGATTACTCTGAATTTTATGGAAGGAAGACAGAAAAACAGCAGCAGCTTGTAACTTTGTTTTAAGAGCGTCTTCAGTCAACAACAGCTTGTATACAACAAATGTTCGGCCAGGAAAACTCGGGGAAAAAAAAAGTAAGTAATGAGTGACTAAAGAGGACAACTATAAAGAGGATTGAAGTTCTAGTAGTAAAATGATGAATCTGAAAACATGAAAGACTGAATATGAGATAAAGTTAGATGAGAGAAAAGAATGTAAGAAAACAGGGCTGGAAAAAGAACAAACCCTGAAATAAATAAAATAAACATCCTGTCATACCATTCTTGGTGTTGTTGTTGGCAGCATGCAGCGGCTCGGGAGAGGGGGAGGATGAGGACGAGTGTTTCAGGGCATCCTCCACTCTCTCTCTTCTCTTCGACTCAAACTCCAGCGCCTCCTGCAGCTTCCTCTTTGCCTTCTTCTCCTTCTTCAGACGCTTCTGGATGGAGGCTGGATGTAGGGGATGAGGAATGGGACTAAAGTTTGACTTTGGAAACTTCTTGAACACGTTTGATCCCGTAGGATCGTTGTGAAAGTTTGTATGGATGTCTTCATTTCCCCTCCCCTCACCTCGGCTCTGAAGCTCAGAGTTGAGTTGTCGTTCCAGACTCTCTCGCATCTCTCTTTCTCTGTAGAGCTCCATCTTCAGCTCCCTCTTTTCTGCCTGGATCTGTTTGTCCTGCGCCCGGGCGTTCTCCACAGCCACCTTCAACAGGCCCTGAATAAAGAAAAATAAATAAATAAATATCTATTACCTTTTTGTCAAAAAGAAAGTGAAAGAAGTAAATGCAGCATTCAGTTTTTAACCACAAACTGTTTAATATGATAATATGTAAATAATATTGGCAGTACATTGCGGTTGCATAAAAAATATATTTTTTTCTAAAGTACATCATTTTATTTTTCTTCCGACTTAAATAAAATGGAGTAAAATAAAGCTCTGATTTTTATCAGTGACATATTTATAAGATCTATTTTTTGTACTTGTTTAGTTTGCTAAATTATGCTGTTTAACACTATAATTTTACAGCATGTTTCAATAAAATGGCTTCTATGGTGTGTGAAAAAAAAATGTTGTCCAACTTTATTTTTTTTATTTTTAGTCCTTTTACTTTTACTGTTTCTTAACTTCGTTTTTGTTTGCTTTATAATTTTGAAGCATATGTGCTGTAAATTAAGTTCATACAGAGAGGTGAAAAGGGTTTGTGTCATGATTAGTTTCAATTAACAGCTCATCCAAACCCCGTAAGAAAAGATCCATAAACCAAAAATCAACAGAATGATATGACAACTGTTAATGGGCATTTAATAGAAATAACATAATAAAACAGTGGAGATAATTCTTGTTCACAGGAACATGTTTATTTTGATAATCACATATTTCTATGTATTTTCTGGTACTGAAACAGAATATCTTGGAAAATGTTTTCCAGGCTGACAACTCCAATTTATATGTGGACTGGAAAACAGGGGTTTTGGGCTAGCGATGTTGGGTTATGTTCATGTCCTCTTGGTTTAGTGCCACAATTATAAACAGCTTTCCAATTTGTTTACATGGCAATAGCAAACATAAGATAACGCTAGTGCTAACAATGCTAACAGGACTTAGGAGCAGCAGCATCAGATCATACTCTGTTACATAAAATAAACCTCCAACAATACAGAACCCAAAGCCAAAATCTCCAGTTTTAGACCAGATCCAGTCAGAGCATGAGTGAGCGGGACAACTTTTAGAGAATGGAGAGGTTTTTCCTGATAAATGGCAGAGGCATTTTTGTGTCTGGGACATCCCAGTGGCATTTCACTGAGCTACATTCAAGGACAGGGCAGGAAACATTTACAAGAATACCTAAACTAAAAGCACAGTAACTAACAAGAAAAAAAAAGAAACTACGTCACTGTTTGCTGATTTGTCTAATGTTGCCCACAGCGCCACCTACCTACTGACATAGTGTAATTAACCCACTCCAAACCATATGATGACAATACGCTCTAACCACAAAACTTCATTTCTAGTTTTTTTTAAATCTCTTTGTAGCTAGATGGCATAAAGACGTGTTGGTACCTGTATGTTGGTGAGCAGGGTCTCCACGGACGACAGGCCGTCAGCAAATAGGAACGGAGCAGGAAATCCAGGCGGCAGAGTCTGACCCAGCGAAGACTCTTCTGTGAGGAGAATTTAACAGAAGAAACTATCTTAATTTCCCTTTCCTTATCCAGTCTTTCTGAGTCATTTTAATGGTTTATAATTACAGAAACCTGTCCTGAGATGAACCCTTTGATGGTTTGGGTTTATGATAAAGAAAAAAAAATAATCTTAGTTTATGCTCCATGATAAAATCAAACTACAGGAGGAGAGTTCGGTCAGGTGCAGATGTCATTGATAAAACATCAAATAGAAATAAATAATTGAACAAAATATGACACAACAGAAAATGCAGCAATCAAACAAAAAAATTAACTAAATGGAACAAAGTTGCAGCAGCATCTCAGAAGAGACAAAATAAAAAGAATACGTACAACAAATCACAACAACAGAATGGTGTGTTTTTAAACTTTAAGATTCAAACTTTCTTTGTCATTTTTCTGTTTATTACTTGCATAAAAAACTAAATACTGTGTCCCCAGCTTGTGTAGTTACAAACAAAATGGTGGTATAATAATAAAATTAAATGAAAAACTATTAGAAATAACAATAACAAATTAAAGAATGAGTTGTTGGTTGTGTTTTACATCCAGCAGGTTAGCTCCAAGGTCATTTTCCCTTGTGGAGGAGTTAACGTTTACACTGACTGTGTCAAACAGACTCTCCTCAATGTTTGTGTACAACTTCAAAAACATGTATATTGTGTGTGTGTTAAGCATTTTTTTTATTTCAGGAAAAAAAATGATTGATGGATATATATTTTAGGAATAGAAGGGTTTTTATGGTTTGTAGTGAGTCAACTTTCTGAATGTTGGTGTTTACCAAGTCATAAAAAGCAGCGATGCAGCATTAGAGAAATCAATTACACCAAACACACACACACACACACAGAGGTTGTTAGTATTCAGACAATCATGTGGGGTACTAATTGGCAAGGATTAAAGACATCCTTGATTTGTGTGTGTGTGTGTCTGTTCATTGTGAGTGCGTCACAGTGTCTGCTCAGCCCTTAATGCCTAACACACCAACAACTGGGTTAACTCTGCTGTGAAATTAACGCTGATTAAGATGCACTCTAACACACATACTCCATCCCCTATCTGCCACTTCATCCATACATCCCTCGACTCCACCTTTCCACTCTTTCATATCTTTCTTCATCACTTTTTCTCCACTTAAGTTCTTGTCCTTCTCACAACTTCATCTTTCTGAGTTTTTTCTTTCATTCTCGCTTTCTCCCTCTTTGCTGGTTTCTTTAAGTTTGACTTTTTTTTTTAAATAATCCTTTGCTTCCTTTCTGTCTCTACTTTTCCATAATTTATTTCCCTTTTCTGTCTTTAATCCTGGATTTCTTGGGGGGGGGGGGGGGGGGGGGGGGGGGGGTTGGGAGCCACTTGGAGGCTTTGCCCACAAGGACACACCGTTTATACTGATGACAGTTTTCCTTACATACAACCCTATTTCCACAGTTACATTTATTATTAAATATTGGTTACTGTAGATTTAACTCCTTTTCCTTATACAGCTTGAATGAGAAATATTCTCCTAACTTTCTGCACTTTGTCTTCCCTTTATTATTATTTTTTCTTTCCACCCAGCTGTAATTAATCACTACTTTCTCATTTTGCATTCATCTTTTCATTCATTCATTTCATTCAAGGAAAGGGAAAGGAGGAGTTGATAGTGAAAACTGAAATGGGTAGTGAAATTTAACTGCTCTACTTTTATTGAAAGCTAAATAAAAATAATAAAAAAAGAACAAGGCCTCCTAAAGACCAAGTAGCCAGACACTTTCTGGGTTTGTGCCTCAAATTTGGGTCAGTTTGTAGCATTGTTTGCATTCAGGTAAGGTCATATCCACTTAATTAGATTTGTGTTTTGAGGCACAGGAAAATCATTTGGGTTGTTTTTGTTCTAATTGTTCAAATGGTGAAACTGAGAAGAGTTATGTTAGAAAAAAGGCAGAGTGAGCCAAGGCTGTCACTAAAAGAGGTTGAGAAAAGTAGCTTGTGTACGTTTTGTTGGGATCAAAAGGAGCTGAGTCGAAGCATGTTTGGATTAGTCACTTCATTAAAAGTTTGTAAATCACTTTACTTAAGTTGGTAAGAGTCCTTATATGTTACCTTCTTTTATTTTGTTGGTAAATTAAAGCACCCGGGGCAATAAAAGCCGTAGCTGTTTGGTCATTTTAATCATCAAAATCAGCAAGAAGCTGTCAATAACCAGTTTCAACATCCTAATCTTTTCACTTTTTTTTTTTTTTTAACTTTAGCATTGACACTATTTAAAAACACCAAAATGCATACTTAGAAAAGGAGAAACAATGGATGGTCATACAGGGTCTTAATCCCAACTGCTTTCATCCAGCCACACAAGAGGAAGTTATAGATGTTGAAGCTTTTCCATGATTTCATCTGCTACACGAGAGATCACAAACTCCCAAACATCTAGAGCCAGTGCACTGCATGTTTTAGATGTTTCCCTGCTGCAACACACCTGGTTCAAATTTAGGGGTTTTCCAACAGCTTGTTGTCAAATTCTGCACCAGCCTGTTCATAACCACTTAATTTGAATCAGGTGAGCTGCAGCAGGGAAACTTCTAAAACAGGCAGGACACGGGCCCAAGAGGTTCGGAGTTAGTGATCCCTGTGCTACACTGTGTGGAAGCTTGCCTGAAGCAGCAGATAGTTTCAGATATCAGGAAAATTAACAGATGGGTATTTCTTCAATTCAAATATGAAATCTTAAATCGAGGAGATCACTATAATGTTCATTCTCAAAAGAGACATAAAAGAGGCAGCACAGTAGATGGTGTTGGTCTGTGTGGCCATTAAATATGTCACAATGGCTTCTTCTTTGTTCCTTTGTGAGTTTCATATCAGCTATACTGCTCAGCACTGCCCCCGCGGTCTCCAGTGGTATAACTCTGCTCTGTCAAGGTACGAATCTGCAAAGGCCGAGACTAGTCATCTTCAAAAATCACTTAAAATGCCCATCCCTACTATCAACCCCGTCTGTAGAGACTGAGGTTATTATTGTTGCCATTTCTCTCCAGAACTACAGGGGATTCCAATATGTGATGGGCCTCCGAATAAAAACCCTTCACTGAAAAAAACAACGGCTATCATAATATCAAGTGAAGCTATCACTACTACGACCCATGTCTCCATCCTGACTGGCTCATGCTTCTACTTTACCTTTTCCCAACTTGGGTTGACCCCATCACATTTATGAAGAGCTCATATGGCCTAATGCCACCACACCAGCCACTGATATCACATTAAGAAGGCTGTCTTTGGCACAAATTTATTCTCTCTTTTTGTTTTTTTACTTCTGCCCTTATTGATTATAAAGGAAATGTTGCCTCTGCTGCTCCTGCTGATGTCTGCAGTGAACTTCAGGAGTGTGAACGGTGAAAGGTGGAGGAGGAGTGAAAGATTAGATGAAGAGAATGAGTTATAAGATGGAAAATTCAGAAGGGGGGAAAGAGGGTGAAGGAGGGAGGAGAGGCCCTTCATGCTTTTAGTGTGCAACCTCTTGACCCCTTTTAGCCATACCTCCTTCCCTTATCCTCCTTACTTCCCCCTCCCTCCCTACTCTATCCATCCATCTATATCTCCATATTCTTTCTCTATCTCTCCCTCCCTCATTCCTCTGATTGATGGCTCAGACAGCTGATCAATGGCAGAACACATCCTGATGCTTCTGTTTCTCTGTTTGAGCATTTGTGTCTCTGTATACATTTATAGGTGTGTGTGTGTGAGTGTGTGTGTGTTGCAGATGAGGAAAGCCCTCCTAAGTGTGGACAATTTGTCAGTTGTCAAAAGAAAATGGCCGATGGTTTAGATTAAGGTGGATAATGGAATATTCCCACTTGTATATGTCTGAGTGTGCATGTGTGGTCCAACCTTTGTCCTTTGTTATTTTCTTTATGGGTGCAGCAGAGTTGGTCAGTGCAACATCAGCATCAACTGACACCAGTCCTGTTGAAGGAAAACAGCATGAACACACTGCGTGGGTATACATGTAGGTAGGTATTAAACTGTGAAAGTGTACGGACATTTGAGCTCAGGGTTGGTGTATGCAGATGCATTTGTTGGTGTGTGTATATGCACTGCACACACTGTATTGTAAACAGTGTTTTCAGTGTATGAATATGTTTGGAGTAGTTCTCACTGTTTGTCAAATAATAGATCAGCTATTTGGTGTAGAAAATTTAGTTGAAAACTCAAATCAATAAGTTAAAATGTCAAAGACATCCAACTCATTTTTCTAAAAGAATTTAAAGCGAAAAACAATTAAATATTTTTGTTTCAGAAATGACTAATTGACAGTTGTTTCATTTGGTTGCTTGAACCAATCAGTTATTACAATAGTAAGACATTAAAGGAGAAGTGTGTAGGATGCAGTCACACCTAGAGGCGTAAATTGGAAATTACAACCAACCGAATGCCTCCAACTTCCAAACCAAAAATTGGTGGGAAACGATAGTGGCTGCAGTAAAAATCCCACCCAGGATTTGGTTTGTTCCTTTGGGCTACTGTGAAAACATGGCATGTGTTGCATTTATAATGCGTATACCCAGTCTTTCAGGCGAGCTGGAGGCCGAGCTGCTGGGCTGCGACTGCAGAGGGGTGTTGGGTTCATCAACAGACGGAGACAGAGAAGGACTGTCACACACTCTCTCCTGAGGAGACGGAGGAAGGCGAGAGGATTGTCAGGCTAGCAAGACGGCGTCATATGAAAGAAACAACTTTTTATTTTTTTGTCCTTAGGTTTTAAAATATAAAAAATGTTCAAATATTCAAGCCCATATTTGTCATCCCATATTGTCGCACATTCATAAGTAATTTTTAAACATTGTCTCCAAAGGTTTTCTCCATCATGATAGTTTTCAGAACAACTTTAGATGTGAATAACTTTACCTAAATCAACACCTGATCAACTGTTCCACCTCCTTGATCAGGGCATCAAACTGGACCATTGACATCTTAAAATACACTTGAAACTGTAAACTAATTCTACAGGAATTGTATCAGAAAGAACAAGAAACAAAAGTAGTTTCTCACATCAAACCTTTTATTGTACCAGGAGGCAAAATAATAACTGTAATGGATTTTGTAAAGGCTGGTGTGGCTAACAGTCCAACACTCAACAGCATTTATAGTAATAATTAATTACAGTAATTAATTAATTACAGGAATAGTTCAAATAAGTAAATTATTCGCAAGTCAATTAATCTACAATGAGTTCTGCTTTTATAAACCCCGAACATTGTTAAATTTAAAATACTGCTCAAATGTGGTGTGGCAGTACCTGCTAGCCCATAGCTTTTTAAAGTCTGACACAGTGCATTAAGCCTCCCTCAGATACCTTTACACTCACTCCGTTTCTCTGATTAGTTTTGCTAAATTCCTTGATACATATGGGACCTGCACAATTAATGACCCAATATATATTCATATTACTGTTACATTCCAAGTCTAAATAAATGCAGAAATTGTCATTCCTTTCTAAGTTTTTTTAGATAAAATATATATATATTTATATATATATATATATATATATATATATATATATATATAAATATATTATCATCTTTGTTCACTGAGCCTCTCTTTAAATTGAAATATACTTCACTGTAAAGCAGTTTGGTCAATGTTCTGCTTTAAAATGTCTTCTCTGAATTAACTTGACCTTATCCTGTATTTCTACTAAATTAATGAACCTGATTAGGCACTTTTTAATCATCAGGTCTTTATATCCCAATCCAGACAGCTTTTAAATATTTATTGTTTTATTAATGATCCTCAGTGTCATTAATAACAACTTTCTAAATATCTTCTAAAGCCAATTTTAATGCTAATAAAAAGCCTAAATTTCTTCATTTAAGAACCGCATAATGAAACTTCTTTACAGGAGTTCCTCATGGACCATGCTGGGGTCCTTTGTGTTTGTGTGTGTTACCTTGATGACAGGTGCGCGGTGTGCATGAGTGTGTATCTGCTGAGCTGCGGCCGCCATGTTGGCAATGGTGCTGAGGTGGTTCATCTGGGACATTGCCATGGCAACAGATGCAGGCGGCAGCCCCATGGGCAGCAGAGGGTGGGGCATCATCATGAACGGCAAGTCCAACCCTGAGGTGGAAGGAGGAGAACAGGAACGCCGATTAGCAACGAGGCGGAGACCAGCAGTATGACGCTGATGCTAGATGCTCATCATTTTAAACTGGGACCAGGTGGAGAAGCTCTTTGTAATGACACACTCAGTCTAGTCAACCAGTTCAAGCTGGAACCACTAAACACATCGGACAGCGCTTGGCACAAGAATGTCGTACAACACAGGCTGCACCATTGTTGCCGTTACACCGATTAACTCCTGTTATCAGTTTAGCCAAGAACAGGTTTACATCTGGTGGAAGATGCTTTTCAATCCTTATGATGGATCTTTAGCTACTGAAGTGATGAAACATTTGATGTACTTGTTCACACTGTTGAATCTCTTCTGATTTGAAACCATCACATATGTTACATTTAAGGTATAAACTAGACTAGAAAGCCTTGATGTCAGTGTACTTGTCCCTTCAGTTTGCTGGATCTCAATAATAATATTAAAAACTTCATAAGGGAGAAAAAAAAAGGATGAAAGAAGAAAAATATGGATGTAGAAGTTAAATCAGTGATGAGCCCAAACAAAAAGGAAGATCAATCTGAACTACCTGACTTCATTATGACATAAAAATATAACAGCAGAGGCCCAGAACAAATGAGAAGCAGAAATCGTTGATCAAGGAGGTGATGCAAATGGTGACAAACAACTCCCAACTTTTAAAACATGCTGTTCGCATCAAATTAAAAAGTATTTCTTTCTAAAACTTGTCAGCTTCAGCATGCTGAGAAGAAACAACTTACACCCAACTCTAGCTGGTATGGAGTGCTCTAATACTGCAGCAGCTACATGGACAAATTATGACTTACTGAAACTAACCAAAACTAATTTTAGAGCTTCTGTAAGGTACATTATTACAGAAATTGTCAAAAGTAGTTTTCATATTTTAATTTCCCTATGTACATTGTTTTCTGAAGAATGGGGTGTAGTACATCATTTTGTAGCAGTAATGGTTTGTTGTTCTCTGAGTTGCTTTACATCTAGTGTGATCTAGTGTTTTAAGCATGTGTTGGACTCTTGGAAGAAAAGCCCAGTTGGGCTAAAAGAAATCCAAATGAAACAAGTTAAATTAAATCCTCTGTTCTTTACCTCTAGTCCACAGCTTTTCTACTTCTCCCACTTTTTTTTAACTAAATCTATGATTGGTTTTGATCTCTCTCCTTACTTTTTTGGTCATTTCTTTCCTTTTGTTTCATTTTATCCTCTTTTTTCCTCTCTCTTTTTCCCCATTTTGCCCTATTTTCCTCCCCCTTTTCCTCCCTTCTCCACACGCACTGATGCACACCAGTTACAACACAACTCACTGCACTCGTGAGGATGTTCCTTTGCTTTTGTCTCATTCTTTAACCCCAAACCTCCTAAAAGTCTAACCTCAGACCTCTGACCTCAGTGTCCTTCTCACCCCCAAAACAGCCCCATGAGAAGAGAAGACACTTTAGCCGTCTCACACATACAAACACACACACAACGGCTCTCACTCCAATGAAACAATAACACTGATTGCTGTTGTCGTGACGACTGAAGGGATAGAATAATCAATGTGAGTGTTTGTCACTTCCTGCTGCCCAGTGTGAGTGTGCAAATACATTACTTCTGCAGTAAGAAAAAGAGCGAGTATCTGTTTGTTTGCGTGTCCGTATGTGTGCCGCCGTGTGTGTGGTGTTGATGAATTGAGTCATTTAGTAGAGTGTGTGCTGATTAATCCAGACAGAGTGTTAATACAGGAGATGGGGACAGATTAAATGGCGTACATTAACAAATATTGCCATCCTTTAAGCACACAGTGTGAAAGTGTGTGTGTGTGTCTGTGTGTGTGTGTGGACCCTTTCCCTTTTTCCATGTAAACTGAGTGTGTCATCTGTTTGAAGATGTGTGTGTGTGTCTATAAATGGTTGTGCGCTCTCACTGTTAGCCAGTAGCTGCTGCTGCTGCTGCTGGAGTTGCTGCTGATTGACAGCTCCTAAGGCAGGCCCCCTCCCAGGACCTCCTGCTGTGCCACCTCCTCCTCCAGCTCCTCCTCCCACTGTTGGTGCTCCTCCTCCTCCTGGTCCTCCGCTGTGGGCTCCAGCAGCGGGGCTGGTCAGACGCTCCTTATCCCAGGAACACTCACTCCCTCCTGGGAAGAGATGCAGACATTTATATTCCATCAGTGATAACCATTAAAACTGGGACTAGCCAATGTCACAACGTGCGACTTTCCAGGCTCGGCCTTCCTTATGCATCGTCGCACATGAAAATTCAACAGCAGATTTAATTTTTTTAAAACAATGGCTCCTTAATTCAGAGGGGAAGACAAAGGCAGCCTGTTAATGTGTGGCCTGTGACATAATGTATAATAATGTACTTAGACAGTGACATATTGCCTTTTACTGCTATGTGAGATCTGCTACTGTAGGTTATAAATTGCCCTTTAATAACACATTTTAACCCTCACGCTTTTACAAAGTACCTTACACTGGTGGAAGAGCTGGCATCCAAGTAGCTCATCTGCCATTAGTAAAGACTCTTTGATCTATGTCTTTATCAAGCACACATGTAGGGTAAAAAGATTGTAAGACAACCTGCGCAGACACCTTACCTACCAACTCTGAGCTAATCTCTTGTGTGTCTTCTAAACAGTATGTTTTATCTTCTAATTACACTTTTTATGTTGTGATTTTGGTTTTGAAAGACCAAAAATGACTGAAGAATGTTCCTCAAAGCTCCCTTAAAATAAGAGTATCGTAATAAGAATATTAATTGAAAATGTGACAAAGCTGTTGAGCCTACTAAGAGTAGCACTATGTAACTTTCTGACCTTTAAAAATGTGTTTCTGTACCGTTTTGATGGCAGTGGCATTTATAATATACGTTCCTGGATCAGTTATTACCCAGCAGCATCCCGAGGCTGAAAAACTGCGCTTCGTAACTTTTTGTCAAGGCTCTTAGACACAAAACCAAAGTAAAAAAACGAAAAAGAAAAACAGTAGTGATGTAAGACTCATTGCTGGGTTTTCTTATGTTGCCATCATCTAGCCAAAAAGACAACAACAAAAAAAGACCTCGAACACACTGCAAAGAAGATGTCCATTTCCAGACAGAATATACTCTGCATACCTGTGCAAGAGGACATATCTCCAGAGCAGCATAATAAAACAGAGGACAGAACATCAAACTGTTGTTTGCTCAACCAGACATTGTTAGTGAAGGAGTGCTACTGGCGGTTTGTTGGTTGAGGTAGAAAATCAGACAGGGCAGACATGAAACTGAGGAGAAACCACATTAATTGCGCAAAACCACTGACGGATCTGACCGTGCAGATGATGGGTTACTTAAGATAAGGGAAACAAACGTTTGCTGGCATTCCAGATGTTCCAGAAGGCTGCTTGTTGGTCTGTTGGATTAGACCCTTAACAGCTATTAAAACATTAGAGTTTGTCCATTATTGGTCTGATTAATCTGATGGAAATAAAAAACACTCTCATCTTATATATATTTCTCTTTCAAGCAACTTAAGATCTACTTTGAAGTTTCAGTCAATAACCGATGTAAAGAGCACCAGAACAGGACTGCAGTCATGCACCAAATATTTTCTGGTAACAGAAACACTGCTGTGAAAAAGTCTTGAGCAACCCTCTTGTTTTTCTATGTTTTTCTTCCAAGTAGACAGGCTTTCTAGTCATCTTTTGAAGTGGTCTTAAGCAATAGTTATTCCAGCTTTCAAGTCTTTCAAAGTTTGTCTTTGGGCATTGGCTTCTTTTTTATTTCTTTACAGTCCAGTCCTTGTGCCTGACTATTTTCAGAGAAATGACTTTTGTGTTTATTAAGCTACTTAACATGGACCTCTAATCGTTCACACATCAAAAGCTACCTAACTGAAGGGATAAACCAGTGTTGTTTCCACACATTACAGAAAACTCAGTAAGGGGATTCCCTAAAGAGCTATTGGCTGAAAACTTGGCATATTGTGGCATCGTGTTCCTATATTACAGTCATTCAGCAGACGCTTTTATCCAAAGCGACTTACAATGGTTAGGCAGTAGCATTAAAGGTCTTGCCTAAGGACCCAATTGAAAAGTCTTAATATTCATCCCCTGGGGGAATCAAACTCTGGTCTACCACATGGGAGACTGATGCTCTGCCAATTGAGCCAACCAGCTGCTAAAAATAAAGAGAAAAAACCAAACTATGTATGTAGGTGAAAAGTGTCTGAAAACCATGACCTGAGAGATGCATCTGAACCTTCAGCTAGTTCATCTACTGTTCACTGAAGCCTCGTCACAAATGGTCTCCATGAAGGATGGCTGTAAAGAAGTCATTATTAAGGAAGGGAAACTGGAAGAAAAGTCTAAATCGGTAACTTATCTGAGGGCCTCTGTGGGCTAAACTTGGGGTTATCTGCCAGACGCATGTTCCAAAATATTCCAAAGCACTTCAGTGTCAGCAGCAATACGTTTATTCTTTCCATAAACAGTACAAAAAAAAATCCAATTAACGAATAAAACAATATTCTAACTGAGACAGACTTACTGCAAATTATGCCATACACGGTGAACAGAAAATATGACCCCCACCGAGCTCATCCATTCATTCTAAACACCGGTGAGTTGGTACCTTACAAACTTTGTGACACACTCGCCCACAGCAACACACCCACCACCCAGATGCCGATGCTGCGTGTCACCTGTGTCACCACATAAATATTCAGAACATACTACTGTGTCTCCTACAATGCCTAATGAAACAAGACCTGGACTGAAAATTAACGGTTAAATCTTTTCTGGCCAGAACCTGAACCTCAGGACATCTGGACAGAGAACAGAAGAACAAGCAGCCAACATCTAAAGAAGATTAGCAATAATAATTATTCATAATGCTGGCTACTTTGACCATGCAACTCCACTCTTTTTTTAGGACAAACATATTAAAAGTAACAGAACCGTCTCATTTTCACACCTCAACATTCATGTGTAAAATAACAAACTCATCCCTGACAGCAGGTTAAAACTTTTTGTCTAACTTCTACGGAGTAACTAACCTGAACTATAACTTCAGGGGAGAGATGAACTTCAAACATACAAGACAAGAACAGTGAGAACCATTAGTGTCTGTCTGTGGCATCAAAGTTGTGGAATGGATTACTTCATTTAATTAATTTGTTTTCAGTTGTGTATATGCGAACACCTTTATGGATATGCGGATATATCTTTAGGTTTTGTAAAGATGGGTTTTGAGGTTTTGTAAATATGACAGTAAATGCAAATTGTAAATAGTCCTGGGTGAAAACTGGAAGCAGGTTTACTGACTGATTCTGGTGAAGAGATGGGACTAAATAAACTTCAGCTTCTTCCTGCTCCTTTTCAGCATGTTAACAGTAATGACTATTCTAATGTTTTATTTCTACATGTTCAAATATATATAAAAAAGAGTTTTGGAAAGCCCTTTGAGAAGTCTGGAGAACCATTCTTGATGACTACTTCAACAAATTACAAAAAAAACTTCTCTAATAGGGTTAAAACAGAGTTGAATAATAAGGGTGAGCATACAAATAATGAATTGAAAGCTTATTTGAATTGAACTGTTTTTACTTTAAATACAGTTTCAATTATGTTTGCACATTTCAGTAAATCACTGCACTGTTTTCCAGGGAGTACATACAGAGACGAAGACCTACTGGAACCATGCGTCCAGTCAGTTTTGTGATGGATCAGTGAAAGACATGTAGCTTTACCAAACATTTCTTTAAAACAGCATCACTGTGGGTCCGGCAGCATTCATCCAGCACAGTTTAGGGAGAAAGCCTGAGGGTACATCTGTCTACTGCATTAACCTCTGCTTCCTCATTTTTCTCCACTTTAAGGTCAGTTTGTGTTACTATTTTTCTTTTTTTTTAACATTAGCCTCAGTCTTTGCCATTTTTCAAACTCTCAAGAGAGAAAAGAGATGTTATTTCCTGTAATTCATCACATGATCTAAACAACATATGGTGTGGCAGCAAGCTCCATGAGGAAACCTGTAACGCCCATCATAATTAATAAGGTACTTTCCTCATTACTCTTAAAACTTCTTTATGAGACGAATTACAGCTGAAAATTCCTGTATGGGTCACAGAATTTGGTGTTACACCACAGGTGCTTGAAACGTGTTTGACATCAATGACAAGACAATGACAACAGCATGGTTCATTTCTCACTTCAGATATGGTCGGAAAAGAATATGATGTGTTGTTAAGGAGGATGTGGACAACTGAAATCTGATTGGCTCAGTAAGTCACAGCTCAGTAGCATGACTCAAACCTGATTGGTTCAATTTTTATTAACAAAAGCAAGAAGAAATGGCAATATGGATAAACCAATGCAGTAAAATAAAAAACAGAGGGGTAAAAAACTAATGACATAATTTTAAAAAAGAATGAAAGAAATAAAGAAAATTATTATATTATTTGGCTTTAATAATTGTTTTATTTTCACATTTGTTTTATATTTTATTTGTCTAAACTTTTTAATGTATTGCTTTATCTATTTCCTCATTTGTTTTTATTATTTACTTATTAATAATGGTGCTTAAAGCATTCCATACACTGGTCCCTTAATAAAGATTAAAGAAAAAAAGAGTACATTATCTAAAACTTTTGTTTTTGGAACACAGCTGATCAGCTTAAAAAATGTAAAACAAAACAAAACACAACAAAACATTTCTTTTAAATGGATCAAAGCAATCTGTTCATTACATTAATAAGTAATCATAAATGAGTGAATAATTATTAAAAGCATTTCATTGTGTGAGCCAAAGCAACCTGATTACCAACGATGACTACTCTAAAACATTTCTGTTTGATTAAATTGTGTTTAATGGCCTTTATCTCTTCACACCTTCATTCCTGCTCTCGTTCTCTCCTCCTCTGTGGAACGCTGCCTCTCTCGCCCTCCACACTTCTCTTCCTGCTCCCATGTTCCCTCTCTCATCCATCTTCATCTCCCTCCATTAGTTTGAATTAGCAACCGTCTCTCTCTATTATTGCCTACTGAATTCCCTGCGCTCGGTGTGTGTCTGTGTGTGTGTGTGGATGACAGCTGGGCCTCATCCCCTCTGCCATTTACACCGGGGAAGAAAAGAAGAATAAACAGATGGGCAGATGTTCTCTCTCTTTCTTCATCTCTCCTCTCATTTTTTTGTCTTGGCCTTGTCCTCTTTTTTTTTTCTCCCCTCTTCTGTCACTTCTTTTGTGGCTTCTTTACATCTCTTCAGTCATTTAGATCTTCTTACAAACTCATTACACCTGAATTTTATTCGAGTTAAGTTACTGAAACTTTTAATCTATTTTTCATTTAAAGGATGAGTTTTCATTTTTCTTAGTTTGGAGCTGAAGCTCTCATTCTTCTTCTTCATCCTGTTTGGTCTTAATAAATCATCTTTTTACATGTCTTATTCTAAGTGACTGAAATTCTTCTACTTCTAAAGAAGTTTTCACTGTACAAAATTCAGTTATTTGCTCTACTTGCTGCAGCTGAAAACAATCACTGATGAGGTTTCATATGAACTCTGGAAGGTATCAACTTCATTTTCCTCCTGCAGCCTCACGACTTCAGTTACTTTGAAGCACATTCACACAGACTGGTTTCTGTTCCCCATCACAGCATTAAGGCCAATTTAAATTAACAGCGTGAAGACTGAAAAAGCTGTTTCATTTTATTATTGTAAAACTAAATGTTTTGGTCACTCTGATCCCTCCACCTTCTGCATCCTTACAAACATCTGTCTCTGGTTATATGTCACTAACAACCTCAGTTTAACTCAGACAGCATGGCTACAAACACTCTACTGCATACCTAGCTGATTAAAAAAAAAAGAAAAGAAAACTCATTATCCTCTTACTTATATACTTTACTCCAGGTTTCCAGAAACACTTCTTTAAATGTATCAATTATTTCCCAGATTTTTGTCTTTATTCATCCATTTGTTCCCTAAAATAAAAAGTATGTCAGTGGTTCTTTAATGTTTTACATTGTGTACCATCTCAGAAGATATCCGGCTCTTAAAGTACCACCTTCATGACTTGACATTATAATATATATTAGTAAAGACCAACCCTTTTCCATCAGGCACACTCCAAACAGAGGCAGGTTAGTCTTAAGTTAAGTCACACAACTTAAAGGTAACCCCTCAGCAAAGTCCTTATAACTCTTAGAGGTCTGATCCTATTTTGATTGCTTGAATCCTTTTTTATATTTAGCTTTTAGGTACCACATATAAATGGAGAAAAATGTTTACCACAGCCATGTTTGGTATCCTGTTTTTTTTCAGCCTGTCACATTTATGATGTGATAATTATATTTTTCCACTTTAACAGACTTTATTAACATAATAAGCCCAGAAATTCACAAAAAAATCCCACCTCAAGTTTTCTGTGGTCGATCAATAACAACTGAGATTTTCAGAACTGCATGTTGTGAAGTGAAGCTGACAGCAGAGCTCCAGGTGACCTCATTTTTATTGTTTTTTTTGTTGTTACCAAGCTTTGTAAATGTCATGGCAGCGTTATCAGGATAATGTCTCTGGCCTCTCACACATCCACAGTACAGTAAGTACAAACATTACGTCCTGTGATTTGACTCTGCATCTATCCTTCTGTGAGCCAGATGTCATCGCAAATGGGATTTAAAAAAATCTGAATTTGTAAATTGGTTGATATCGGAAAATTCTTGAGCGTACCACTGGAGGGAGCGTGAGCATGACCAGTGGGATGTGTACCACAGTTTGAGACCTTTTAGTGTTAATAGTGAGACTAACTCCTGGTAGTTATTAAAAACAAACTGTGTTTTAGATAAATGGTCCATTGTTAGCATTATACAACCACACATGCTGACTCCTACAGTCAGACTTGGATGATCAATCTGGCCCACGGCAGATAGGCTGGCTGGTCACTTTGGGCTAAAACTCAAGTTGTGACTGTGGGTTTGCAGCCAACTTCATGTTGGAATTAATAACTTGAGTGATGGGTTTATTGCTCCATAAGAAGTACTTTTACTGTACGATATAGATGTGAGAAGTGCCATCGTTCCCCCTCACCCCTGTTATATATGGATCTCTTTATCATAATGTAAGAAATCTGCAGGAAATATTCCAATCAAATGATCAATGCTTTCTTTTACTTTTGAGTTGCATCTCCTTACTTTTGGATTTATTGACTTGAATTGTAAATGGACCTTGGGTTTCCTAAAAGGCGCTCTAAATGAAACATATTATTATTACTATCATCCTGTTTAGCAAGGGAGTTTAAATATAACGATTAGCAATGAGCTAAAACCATCAAATTTAACACAGTACGTTCCTCTTGTCCCTTTAGTTTAATAATTTTTACTTTGCACAAGCTTTATTAAAGTAATACCACATAAATAAGTCACCTTAAAACTCCATGTTTCTGACTTGTTTTGATGGCCCACTGATATTTATTATCTACATTCCTGGAGCCGTCGTCGCCCTGCTGCACCCTGAGGCTAAGGCTTCTCAGTTTTTTTTTTTTTTTTCCAACCCAGAGCATCACATGACAGCTGTATCTTTCTTGAGGGCATCGCGTCACATGGCAGCAACTGGATATCAACACACTGGCTTGTTTAAATGTGCACCACGGCTGATTCAGCAAAGAAATCCAAGAGGCAATTATCACAGGAAACGGGGAAAAGGGAGAAAGTCACAGAAGAAGAGATAAAATTGGACTGACTGACTTACTAAGTGCAGAGAGCTCAGAGAAGAGACAGGATGCTGAATTAGCTGTCGTTAGGAGAAACTTAAGTACAGAAAAGTTCTGTAGTGGGGCTTTAACAAACATGGATATCAGTACAACTTTTACCCCAATAAACTGTAAGTAAGAGCTGATAATATAAAGTTGTTTTTGATTTCAGAGCATTGTGTGAGTTTAGTCCACGCACGCAGCGTTACTCAGACTTCTGGACAGACTTCATAGATTAATCCTTGTTTGAGGCGTTTAGTGTCAGATTGCTTCGGTGTCACTGGGTATAGTTCGGTAGTTAAACTCATCTCACTGGTCTTCTCTACCCTGTGCAGGTAACCCACCACACTTTTATCCTTAAACCGAAGTCAAGCTGACAGAATCTCTCCCTGAGCACACACACCTCTACAACCTCTTGATCTTGCTGTGTCACTTTCTCTTTTATTTGCTCTTCTTTTTGTTCTCACTTTATCTCCTTTGATTCATAGTTAGGGTTTTTCCACTTTATTTTTCTTTGCTCTATCCTTCCTCCACTTTTTCCTTTTCATTCAAACCCCACCTAGTTTCATTCACCCTGTTTCCTCCCCGCTCACAAAGCAAAGACATGGTTTCTACTGACACGCCAATCCATCCCTCCAATCTGTGTTTTTTGTCATTTCTATAATAGTAAGGAAAAAAACGTGACTGTCACCACAACCAGAACAGGCCCGAGTGATCGACTTTCACCCATCAAACACTGGAGCATCTTTTCTTTTTCTCCCCTTTTCCTCTCGCCCTAAATATCCCATTCTCTCATTTTCACCCTCTGTCCTCTCTCGCTTTATTTTCTTTTTCATTTCATACACTCGTTCCTCTGCTCTATTGTCCGCCACAGTTTCCCAGGCCGATGTGAGTGTCTCTCACAAAGAAAACAAGGTCGGACAATGAAAAGAAGGCTCTCTGCGATCGCACAAAAAGGGGGTGAAAAAAAAACACTGAATGAAATAAAAGAAGGCAGAAGAAAATGAAGAATAACAGCAGAAGGCAATAAATAAAAAACGACTTGGCGAAAGAATAAAATGAGACAACAGAGGAAGAGTAACTCTATCAGCCCATTTGCCAGGTCAGCTGAAGAAAAGGAAGACACTAAAGAGGAAAATAGAAAGAGGAGAATCGAGGTGGAAACAGAAGGAAGGATTGCTCCCACCTTTCTTTTCACTCTGCTTTTTGTTTTCTGTCGCTTTAATAATTCAGAGGAGCAAACACAGCAGAGATTGAATGGACCGGAAAGTATAGGAGTGTGTTTGAAGTGTGTGTTTTTATAGGTGGGATGTAAAAACAATGTTCAGACTAAACATGAAATTCAGACATCAGTATAACTGACTTTCACTCTGCTCACAAGAGGTGAAGATTTTTATCTACATGCCATCTAATAAAATTAACAAAGGAATCTTTAGTAAGTTTTCTATTTTCTTTATTTCCTGGAAACAATAAAAACGTATTGATGACTTATCTTCCACTGAGAGTTTGTGCCACTTTAAAACGTTGCATATCAGAATAGCTGACGGTGAATAATGGCTGGTTACTGCTGACCAATCAGAGCAGAGTGGGCTTTACAGGAGGCATTACTGCCTCTTATGCTTACTTTTTTTTTTTTTTTTTTTTACTGTACAGGTATCTCACTTTATTGTGGAAACTTAAACAGACTGCAACCTGCATTTTCCCTTTCCCACAAGCATAATCCACCTTTCCAGCCAAAATAACATTTAAACATATCAAAAAGTATCTAAAGATGTTATCTTCATGGTAACTAACACACTTTAAATGTCAGAAATGTGTTCATCTATAAAAGAAAAAGAAAAAAACAAAACAAAACAAAAAAAAAACAAAAAAAAAAACAAAAAACAGCAGGCTGTCCATGATACAAAACCAGGCAGACATTGATGATGTTTTGAGATGAAAATGCAGATATTTGACACAAGCATGGTGCACGTGGTCAGTCTTTAGTTATAGAATAGAATAGAATAGAATAGTTATCGTGCTAATAGACGCTGTAATTAAAGCTGTAAAGTAACACCCACCAGCCTACAAAAAGTGGATTATTATGAATTTTGGCTCTTTAAATAAAAACTTTCCTGACACTGCTGTCATTACATGACATGCTTTAGCATGTGTGGTGTTGTTTACACGCTACTGTCTGCCTGAACAAAGTGCAGAATAAAAATAAATGGTGTTGCTAACAGCTTTACTTTTTTCAGTAGTGGGTAATCTAACTAATTACTCTGTCCATCGTTACCCCGCCGTTCCCGTTACTGAGGATAAAACATTACTGACAGAGTGCTACTATTTTAAGATGAGATTAGATTTGTTTTGGTAAACACAAAGTCTGCATTTGTTCGGACTATATTGTGTTTCTTGTGGGTTAAGCAGGGTCTGAGAGTGCAAGAGCAAAAAGATGCGAAAGATGTCATCATTGCCAACAGATTCCACTTCCATTTTACACTGATGGGACTTCCTGGAGGCCGTTGTCAAATCTTTGCAGTTTTATCCACCCAAAACTCTGTTAGCGTGTTAACAAGAGGCCATAACACAACAAAACTTTTGCGTTTTGCTGTTTCAGCATCGTAGTGTAAACAGGGCCTAACTGTCCTTATATGTTAAGAGACCTTCAATGAACACAGATGCACTTTGCAGACTATAACCTGAAAGAAGTGTGTATAAAAAATTGTGGCATTAATATTAATTTTTTATTATTATTGTGGTCATCGCCTGGCTAATGGTAAAGGAGCAGACCCAGTCAGAGTGGACAGCCACACACACAAACTACCAGAAGACGCAGCAACGAGTCCAGAAAAAAACAAGAGTTTAAAACTGGAACCACAAACATTGCTTTTCCCTCACACAGATGAAACATAAGAACGTTATGAGAAATGTTCATCATAACCAGAAACAAAGTTTTTATTTTTCATTGTGGTTGTAAGCGTGAAGCTCCTGCAAGAAGCGTGAAGAACCAAGACATGACATCCATCACCCTGAGATTAGTCTCCATGATTTTTCTGTTAGTAACTTATTCAATTAGGTTTCCATTTCATCCAAACTCAGTTACCTTTTGCAATAAGTCACTAGTAACTATAATTATTATTATCCAGAGTGACACAGATTCAGATGGAGCTCTGCAGATCGTAGTCCCGATGAAAGCTCTGAAGATATTTGATTATGTGCCAATCAAAGGAGAAGTTAAGGATCAATTATGCTCTATGATAAATATGCATGTGTCTATCCTTCTATCCATCTTCTGCATCCTTTATGTGCACATTGTGGAACATCTTCAGAGCTTGTAGATGCATACACAATCATAGAAAACAGTGCAGTATCACCAGAAACTGTGGGGGGCAGTGTTGGACAGTGTAGTTGATATGAGACCAGAAAAAGAACAAAGAAGAAGTCGTGATGTGGAGAGGCCGTAGGCGCAGACTGGCAGCCACATTTCCGTCAGCTTGCCCCAGGGCAGCTGTGGCTACACACGTAGCTTACCATCACCAGGTATGAGTGAGGAGTGGATGAATAATGGATTCACAATGTAAAGCGCTTTGGGTGCCTTGAAAAGCGCTATATAAATCTAATCCATTATTATTATTATTATGTATCGTCTAACAACCATGCCAATGTAAAGGATGCACTGGAGTACGTGTGTAGTGACGTTTGAAAACATTTGGCATGGATGCACCTATTTATGTACGTAAAGGAAGCATAAATAACGCTTTACAATGACTTTTTGATGTTTTTGTTTGTTTTCATATCTCCTCATTTTCTGTTTTACCATTTCTTTGGTATTTTAGCTTCAAAATATTCATGCTCTCCTTTGTCGCCTCCTCTGGTCATCTCCACAAGCCTGAGCAGGCATCAACATCAGCTCTGTTTAAACTTTTAGTAAAAACAGAATAAATAAATAAATAAATCACAATTGCACTTCATAGGATGTGAAACTGATTTTTGCCCCCAAGTGAAGGATAAGTCATCAACATCTTTCTTGTTTTCAAGGAAGTCTAACATACTAATGAACAATGTTTTTGCCATTTTAAAACACATAATGGCCTATACATAAGAGATATAGACCTTTATTTATTAAACATAAATCTGATTTAATTGTCTCTTTTATTGCATAACAGCAAAACCTGCTCTACCGAGCAGCCTGCATCAAAAGGGCTTGTGTTTCTGGGTTTTAAGAGCTAAGAGGCTAATATTTCTGTTCTTAAAATCAGTGTTGCCTCTCTTTTTCCTCTTCTTCTCCCTTCATTTCAGCCATCTTATGCCATTTAATGTATGGCAAGATACTGCTTATGGATGTAAATCCAACTATATGCTGCTTTTCTAAAAACATACAACACTGGATGTTTCTTGGACGTTTATCTTTTTTGTTTTTTTCTAAAGTTGCTGATGGTGTGGGTTTTGTTCATTTTGCTGATGTTAACATAAGCTAACAGTCCAAAGGCCTGATTGCAGCCAAGGGTGGGTGTACAGTTCATTACGCCACACAGTAAGAACAAACGGGCTTAAAAAGTTGAACTTGTCCCCTGGGTTTCTGTTGATTATTGCTAATATCCACACTAAACTTCCAGAAACTGCCAACATATCCAGAGTCTAAAGCTATATGTTGGCTGCAAAAGGCTTCTTCAGTTGTAAAGTTACAGGTTAGGAGTTTCAGGCTGAAAAACTGTAGTTCAGTCATTTACACTTAAGAGTCATTGAGGTCATATGAGTGTCGTTCAACCATCCTGTGTGTCGTTGCTTACCTGCCTGATGGTGCGAATAGTTTAGAAACTGCCTGGGAAGGAGAGTCAAAGGCTGAACTGTAGGTTTTGGACAGATGAAACCTGATTCCAACTCATCAGTTTAATGTTTTTTTTCCGTTTGACATACATGGTTCTTTCACTCCTCTCTCAAACCATCTTTCTTCCCTGTCCAAAATGTGCACATTCCTGTGCACAAAACAGAGTCCCTTATTCTAAAATATGAAGTACGTAACTTTTGTGACCATAAAACTGCGTTCTGGACTCGTTTGATGGCACAGTGACGTCTATTATGTAGATTTTTGGAGATGTTGTTGCCATACAGCATCCCACGTGACATTGCAGCTGAGTTTCACCTTACACACCACACACCTGCCATTTTGAATGCGCACCAAGGCTGATTCTGCATAGTAACACAAGAAGACCTTATCACAGGAAGAGAGGAAACAAATGAGCGAAAGGGACAGAGCAAGAGATAAGAGTCAAGATAAGACTAAACCTATACTGGCTGGAAAGAGCTCACAGTACAGGGGATGCAGGGTGGATGCTGAATTAGCTGTTGATAGAAAATGTACAAAAGTTCTTTGGTGCGTCTTTAAGAAGCAGGTCCAATTGCATCTTGGGGAAAGGGGATACTTAGCCTTGACTCTTCTTCCAAGGCAGCTTCCCGAAGATGGTCGGAAGGGTCAACAACACTATATGACTTCAACGACTCTTAAGAGTAAATAACCAAACTGCAGTTTATAGGCCTGGAACTCCTCACCAGTCAGTTTAGAATTGAAGAAGCCTTTTGGATGAGTAGAGAAATGTTTTCAAGAGACAAAAAAAAAACAAAAAAGTCCAGTTGCCTTTGATTCAGTCTTTCAGAGGGACTCCACAGCTAATCCTTATATTTCACATGCGCTGAGTAACTTCACTATTCACACGCGCATGTACAAGATGTGTGTGTGTTTGTGTCGCACCTGTATTGGAGTGCAGGTCGTCATTGTCAGACTCGTTGCCATTCTGGAGACTCATCATCATCTTCATCTTCTGTAGCTTTTGGAGTTCGGCCATGGCTGCTGCTGTCAGGCCTAAGACACACACACACACACACACACACACACACTGTTAGCATCATCATCATCATCATCTTCAGCAGCACATTGTCATTACTGTCAATCAGTATTTTAATCAACACCATCAGCTGCACTAAAACTCATCCAGTCATATTATCTGACAGCTTAAACCAATCGCAGCCCTCGTTGGCACCTCACCAGACCACACAGGTGCTGCCTGCCTTTACCCATAATGCTTTGCAGTGCACAGCCACACACATACTGACAGTGCAGCCCTGGCTGTTGAAGTCAAACCTTCTTTTCAGTGCGAGCGTTTTACTGAAATGTTTCAGGGTGTGAGTGCAGTTTCGGTTGCCTTAGGCCTGATGTACGTCCACCGATACACACATGCAGAAAACCAAACACACCCAAAAAGGGAACAGCCCCACCGCTTCTCACACACATCTACACAAACACACACACAATCTTTTGTGTGGACTAAGATCCCTGGCTCTGTGCACTGACCTGGAACTGACTTCTATACACAACAACCAGCAGAGTGAGAGAGATGACCCTCTGTATGTGTGTGTATGTGTGTGTGTGTTTGTGCACATCCACTATTATGTGTGTAAGTGTGCATGCTAGCTTTTGCATTGTGCTGAGTGTGTCTGTACAGTTTGTTTTCATGTTTAAATGTATGTGTGAGGGTATGCATGCATGTTTCACGTACGCGTGTGTGTATGTGTGTGTGGGGGGGAGGGCGGGGGGGTCAGTTGGTTTTGCCCCGGTCACGCTTGACGGCCTCAGAGGAATGTCCATTACACACTGTACAGTTGTCTGTAAGCTATAAAGAAAACAAGATAGAAAGATGGGGGGGAGGAGGGAGGAGATGTTTGAAATCTAATTTAAAGCAGGATGGATGAGGAAGGGAGAGAGGGAGGTGTAGAGGACAAAAAGTTGTATGCAGGTTAAACTAAACTGGAAAAAGCAAAGGAATTTTTTTTTCCTTCTAATGTTAATATATAAATGCTACCTCCCTGCTACCTGATTTTAACCTCATTTATTTGTTTTGTGGTTATTTGCACTCTGCCTACCTAAGCTTTGTACACATTAACACATGTATGACCACAGATGTTTTTATTTTACACGTAGCACATTTTTTTGGTAGCGAGACTTAATAATTTGAGAAAACGCTTTCCAGTGTAAAATTATTGTCTTGGATTTTTCGGCTTATTACGTCAGATTGTGCGGTGCAGTATCCTGGGTTTAACATAAATCCACTTTTCTCCCCTTTGTTTCCATGGCAACATCGAGCTTGCTGGTGCTAACTTGGCTAACAGGACCTTTTACACGTATGAAGAGGGCTATGAATTTAACACCACTCAGGAATGTTTTGGACTAGACCCAGTCAGACCTCCAGCCGGTGGGACTTCAAATGTAAAAAAAAAACAATAAACAAAACAAAACTTTATTTTTTATCAATGTTATGTTCCAGTTAAGCCTAAATATCTTTTCTATTTGTTAAAAAGGCATGTTTGATCTTAGACTTTGTGTAAATGTTTTTTTCTTGCCCAGCTGATTACATTGATATTGATATGATAATTCTGTTGGAACAGTGGTATCAAATATTGTTTTGTTTATTAATAGTGTAAACACTAAAACAAATAAAAGTTTTTATATAAAGTTTTACCTTTTTAATGTACAGTATAGTAATTTGTTTAATTAAAGGTTTGTTTTGTAAAATTATGTTACAAATGCATCAACCTGGACAACTCTAGCAAACAGCAGATACTATTGACTATTATCAAATCATAACCTGTGCATAAATATGTGATTTTTATTGTGATTTTAATGTTTTTTTTTCTTTTTAAATTTTTTTTACATCCAAAAGAGCCAATTACTTAAGACAATTAGCCTTTAGCCAATTAAATTAAGCCAATATATCTAACTCACAATTTTTGTATCAGACTAAAAATTATTTTAGAAAAAAAATCAAATAATAACAAGACCGACCAGTAAAAAATAACAATAAAAATAAGCGAGGGGTAGAGAAATTGAGAGCCTGAGGCAGAATGACCAGACGTATTGTCTGCTGTCCTGCTGAGCGAGGATGATGATGAGTTGGAGAAAGATGATGGAGAAAAAGAGGCCAACAATGAGAGAGGAGGTTTTCTTTCCACGCAGAGTGAAGAACATCAAGCCATTTCTCACAAACACACCTCAGAGCAAATCACACCAGCTGGTGCTGTCTGTGATTCTTTTAAAATCAAACACAAAAAGTAAAAAAAAATCTCTTAAAATTGAACTGGATTTAAGGTGAATGATTTAAAAAAGAACAATAAAGGAAAAGGAAAACAATGACGATAAAGAAGTTATAATAAGTAGAAAAGAAATAGAGTATAAATGAATGAGAACAAAAGGAAATATTATTGACTGTAAAGACAGGATTTTTTTCAATAGCACATTTCATGTTTAAGACAACACAAAGTGTTTTTTATAAAACATTAAAAGTATTACAGCAAGGTGCAAAAGAAAAAAACGAATAAAAGATTAAAAAAAATAAAATAAACTTAAAAGAAAAGAAGAAATAAGTTAAAACAGAAAAAGTTAAAAAAGAGAGAAACAGACAACAAAACACATACCATGAAGTACTTATGATACAAACAGACACAAACGGGAAATACATAATCATCATCATCATATTGTATCGTACATATGATATATTAACTCTGCTTCGACATCTGAACTGACCAACTTTTAACAGTTTGCATGAAATTGTACCCAGATGTTCAAGTTCCCCAGAGGATTTTTATTATGAGGTTAATATTTGTAGTAAGTCTGTCACTTTTTACAAAAAATCATTTTGACAATCGTCAACTGATCAATAATCATTAGTAGCAGCATTGAAGAACAGTACAGATGTTTAAGGCTGGTTTTAACTGAGCAACAATGGTTATGGGACTTAAAAACAGACAATGGCTGTAATTGTTTAAAATCTAATTTATTATGTGAAAGTCAAGACATTCTAAGGAGTTTTTCAAGTTTAACATTGAACACTAGAGGAGAAGGGGGTTAAATAGAAAACAGAGTCCCTCTGTGGGGTCAGAACAGCATTCACACATTGATTACTCTATTGAAGAACACCTTGACACTCACGCTCACACACAAAGTTGCATGTAGAGAAACAGGAAATACACATAGGTGGACACACACGCACAAGTTTGATCATGTACACACACATTCGGACAGTCAGAACGCCCGCTTCGGCTCAGTGCAACCAGAAGTCGATCGATAGTCAGGGGTAGAGCCACAATACTGTTCTCCATCATGACTATCATACACACACACACACTCTGCCTCTTTTCCCCTCTTGGATCGATGGCTGTCCGCTGTGTCCACGGTTACCGAGCATCGACCCCCGTCGCTAATGGCGACCACGGAACCTTGGGAATTAGTGTGTGATTGATTGACAGACTGCTTCAAAGACACACACACCATAAAGAGCTTGTGTATGTGTGAGAGAATATACATTTTTCCATGTGCTTGTGAGTGTGTCTCTGTGTTCCCCTGTGGCTTGTCTGTGCCTCGTTTACCCATCTCTTTTTCTCTCCAGTGCATAGTAATACTTTCGAAAGGACGGATAGAGGAAAAGGATAAGACATGAAGAAGCAAAAAGAAAATGAGGACACATTAAATTATGACTGGAACAGCAGTGAATCATCAGCATAACGTGATGCAACTTTTCTTCCAACAGCACTGAAATGATTAAACTTTGACTAGCATTACTTTTCTTATGTATTAAAAATAAAAGATCCTGAACATTTCTTCTTTGAAAAAAAAAAACTTGTGACTTGTGTAAATGGGACAGAATCATTGCTTTATTATTATTGTAAACAGACTAACACTTGTTAGGATAGTAACTTTACAAGCTGTTAACTAAAGTTGGGATTATTTCTGTAAACTGGTTTTACAATCAAACACATCTGGAGAAACTACCATACCCACAAATGATGTGCAAAAAATGTAATAAATAAAGAGATGATATAGAAAAAAATGCACATGAACCACAGTAATTAAGCACATCATACTGCTACTGAAAATCATTGATCATAACCCCGTTTTCACCAGCAGGCCTGGGTCCATATGGGACGGCTTGTTTTAGTAAATCCTGATCTCTATTAGCCGGTATGCAGCATATCAATAGATAACAATAGATGCGTCAGCTACGTATAGCATGATGTTATAGCGGTGCAAAGCCTTCCTTGAATTACAATGAAGAAGAATGTGACACAGAAACAAAGGAGGAAAATGGTGAACATCCGGTAGTTTGTATTCTTTCCTCTTGGCATGTGACCAATCAGTGGACTACAGCATGTCAAGCTCCATTCTTCAGGGTCGGATCGGTAAGATCCAACTCTAAAATGGGCTATAGAGGAAGGAAACTACAATTGACAAAGTTGTAATTTTAATGAAAGCTCAGAAAAAAATTCTAAAACTTGAAATATGAAGAAAAAATGTATTTTATCATTGGAAGTTTTAATTGGATATTTAAACAAAATCTTACCCTTTTTTTCAATTAATTTAAAATTGATGGAATCATTGAGTGCAACCATTTGCAAAAGAAAAGAACATTTAATCTGCTGGTACTGGACATCCCGTGTGCGGGATGTGACAAATAAAATATGTATTTTACTTAGTTTTCCTTCCAAGTTACCTACACGTTATGCAGCACGGAGCGGGCGGCTGTAGCTCAGGAGGAAGCTCTTCCTCCTGAGTTGCCTGCCAACTGGAAATTCAGCTTCCCTGGAATCGATGTTTCTTTTCCCTGACTACATGCCAAAGTGTCCTTGGGCAAGACACTGAACCCCACATTTAAATGTGAGTGATAGTAGTATCAAAAGCACTTAGTATCTAACAACAGAAGTGCTGTATGAGTGTGTGAATGGGTGAATGTGACATGTAGTGTAAAAGTGCTTTGAGTGGTGAACATGTCAACAAAACAGTCCTTTCACCGTATTGGTCTGATACTATTAGAGTGTACTCAGTATTCATAAAAGTGTTCCGATACTACAAAACCCGATACCAATCTAAATTTGCCATTTTTAAAAGAAGCTGATTTTGGACAAATAGGTGTCTTGTCACAGCTGTGAGCAGAATCCACTAAAAACCACTTTATCCTCCTTGTTTATGAAGAATCTGACAGTTTTCAAGCCTTTTGGGGCATGGCTGCAGGATGACCCATTTCATGTATGACACAATTAACCACTCAGTCGTCACATGTGACATTCTGGTCCAAAATTATCGTAAAAATGTAAAATGTAAAAATGCATTTTTATGAAATATATTACAAAAGAAATTAATAAAAATAATAAATTAAAAAAATAAATTAAAAGAGAAAAAGAAAACTGTTAATGGTTGTTTAAATAATGAAGTCAGGCAAATTAGATCTATTCTTGTGTTGTTATACTTCTCATTCTACTAAGGAGAATAAACAGGTTCTTTATTGTGATCATATGAAAACTTTACCAAACACCTGCTTTGTAATAGTGAAATGTTACTTTTTCTCCTGAAGAGCTTTCTTAGTGAATGCAGCCACCATACTGCAACCATTGAACAAAAACTGACAATATCCTCACCTAGCACAGTGAGGTGGTCTTAAAAGAGCTTAAGAGTTTGCTGCTGGAGGCCACTAGATGATCTTCAGGAGTCTTAAGGCCCCCTCCTGAGCTTGCGTGAAAATCCACCCCATTTGGCTGCCTTGGTAAATATTTAATGAAGTGCACCTCCATCTCTGAAGGAGTGCTCTGAACATGCTCTAAGAGATGGAGTGACACTTTGAATAAAACAAACAGGGAAACAGAGAAATTGCTCTTTGTGTTCTGAATTTAGAAGCGCACTGTTCGGGCTTGGTTTTTGTTTTTCTTTTGCTTCCTTTTCTTCCTGTGAGCACTTGGGAGTGCCGATTTACAAATGCAGTCGATTGCTCTTGTGCTGAGTCAAATAGATTTCAGCTCAGTGCTCGGGCACTTAGATCGTCCATTTTTAGCTCTCACAGACTGTCCGGGACACCAATTTGCAGCCATTTTGCGACGGCCATTTTGTGCTATTCCCTTTGCTATTTTATGTTATATCTTTGACTTTAAGATGTTTCTGAATATGTAAGTAGCTCAGCTAGAACTCTTGATGCAATGCCTCTGGTAGTCAGAATAAATATAAACTTTTCCATCAGGTTTGTCCAGTAAACTACAAGTGGAACCAGCAACAAAAGTCGTAAAACAAGATTTTATGTTCAGATATGAAATGAAGTTTTAAATTTAAGACTTGCAACTGAAGTGATGCAACATGGTGAGAGGTGCCCCGTCAGGTCAACCAGAAGAGGGCTGACCAGAAAGAAGGTCAAAGACTTCACCTAGACTTTACAAATGTATCATGAGGACCGTAAGGGTTTGGTTGCCTTGTTAGGGGACAATTTTGGAATTTTTTTACATTAATAATTAATATGGGTGTTCTCTCTCTAAGTCAACAGTTTGTAGTTTTGATGCTTTTAAAAAGAAATGGTTCTATTGACAATAAAGAATGGAAAAAGATTCAATTGAATCTACTGGTTTCTTTCCATGTGTACATTTAAGGGGTTAAAGATTTCTTTAATATTACAGCCAGTGGCTGGAACTAATAAAGACTAGCATAAGTCAGAGATGTCTGCCTTGTTAAGGACTGACTGGTAGTGATTTTATGGTTTTATATTTTAAAGATGTCAATGACTAAGGAGTCTACTGCCTTTTAAAAAAATATTAGAAAATAAACCCATTATTACTGTCCGCTAAAGATGGAAAAAAAATATTATGTAAATCACTAAAGTTTTTTATGTAAATGTTCTTGTTCTCATCAAGTTATACTTTGTGTTTAAATTATGGTTGTGGGTTCGTATGAATATTTAGAGTCAATAATCCCAGCGGTGGTGGTTATATTAGTTAAAATAATGCTCACTGCAGAGTTAAAGCAATACTTGCATTAAACATTTATTTAATAATTAGTGGTCAATCATTGTCTAGTCTGGTCAAAGGTATTTTTTTTAAATAAAGTTCCTTGGTGTAACATTGATTTGGCAGACAAAAAAACAAATTTAAAGAAATGTGGGATTAAAAATCTTGCCCAAGGACATTTTACCATGTAGACTTGGTCACACTGCTGTGCAGAACATTTCTGAGGTTTAGGAATTTTATCTCCCTAAATGTCTGTCTTTGTATTCTGTGTTCATTCCCCCTCTTATCCGAGCTAAGAATTACACTGTGATAAATTAAGGGATGGGTGGGTCTTCTCCTCTGATTGGCTATGATTAACAGTTGTAAACCACAGTTTATGTTTAAAATTGCGATCAGCTCACATGCGAGGATCGTGAAATTTCACAATGAAACTGGTATCAGCTGTAAAATATAGAATTTTGTGGAATAAATCAATTAAAAATAATGCTTTTTTCTAATTAACATTTTCACTCCAAATAAAGATACATTTTTTTCTATACAGCATTCCAGTTGAAAACATAAAAAAATAAAAGGCTATGGTTAATATAGTTTAATACATTTTAAGGAAATCCTGCATTTTAAGGAAATCACACAGTGAAAATCTGGATGTACCTCGTGTTTTTTGCTGGTGCGCCCAAATTAAAAAGTCTGGCACACCAGTGGAACTAAAGCAGAAAGAAAGTTCCTTTGTAGTTGGGATATTGTTTGTATTCATTAGTTACTGTTTACACATATTGTGGCAAAGTTATATTTTCATTGCCAGCTTGTTTTACATGCTAGTATCAAAGCTTTGTGTTAGTCTACTTTAACCTTAGGTAAACTCCCAGAAGAGACGATAAAAAAGAAGCTAAACTTGTTTTGAATAATTTCTGTCATTTGTTTCCATTTGATGCATGAACTATTAAAAAACAGTAGCACAAGTTTTCCACATACAATATTTTATTTCTATAGACATGCAGTGATGTTTTTTTAAATCTTATTTTACTTTTTCATAGTTTATTTTGATCTATTCTATAACATTTTTTATAAAATATGCTTTCATATTTATATAATATAAACTATCAATGCAAATAAAGCTATATCATTTTCTTGTCTTCTTTGTCACTGAGACAAACTTGGTAATTTCAGTGTACATATATATTTTAAATGTTATACTATATTTATTTATTCATCAATGGGTGGCATTGTACTGGGTGAATTGCCAATGTCCAGTGAGGTCACTGATATGCAAATACACCATCCTCACTTGTGAATATACTAGAAAATAGTGTTCAGTAGGCATTAAAGAGTTAAAGCAATACTGCATACTGCACTAGTTTTGATAGCACACTGACATTTATGTACATTCCTGGAGCAATTTCCTAAAAATGTCTCTTGTGTCACATGCTAGCAACTGGATATCAACACGCTGGCCGTTTTAAATGCTTTTGGCTGATTCATCAAAGAAACAAAAGAGAACGTAGAGAGGACAAAAAGGGAGGCAGAACAAATGATAAGACAAGAGTTAAAATCAGACCGACTTTTACTGACTGGAGAAATCTCAGAGAAGAGACAGGATTTAAGACGGATGTCAAATTAGCTGCTGTTTGGGGATGCGAAAGTGTGATTAAAATAATTATAATAATTAAATAACTGAATTGATTTTGGTGTAAAAAAAAAAAGTTTTTATTTGAAGCCCAGCCCTAATATTCACATGAACGCCAGAAACCAAAGTTGCCTCACAGTAGAGGGCTTTGAATTAAGATGATCAGTGTTATCAAATCAGTTTTTCAAAGCTGTGGTCTGGTGTTAAAGACTTAAAAAAATAGATAAATAAAATCTTAAATAGTATTTTAAAAAGAGAAAAAATTACCTATCCCAAGCTAAATTCAATTACAAGAAAATATTCCTATAATGGTAAACTTAACCAGTGGGGGGCGCTGGCTTTAAATGTCCATTTTATATTTAGTGTATTGCTGTGCAAAGTGGTGCAGAAGGAGGAGAAAGATGAAAAAGACTTAATGTCACTTTAAGCCTCCTCAGCCTTCCTCTCTCCCTCCTCATCTCTGTCTCCTCTCCATGTCTGCAGGTGCACATGAGAGTCCTTTAGATGGGTGTATTCTTTTCAGGACAAGATTGAAAGCACTTCATCTGTAATCCACACAGAGTGTGTTTTTAAGAGTGTGTGCATGCTCATGCGCCAGATGTGTTTATGTTTATCACTTCAAAATGTGAGTTTATGCAGTTTAGGTGTGTTGCTGTGTTTTTATGTAAAGTGAGTGTGTGTTAGAAGACAAGGCAAACCATTGAGCTGTTTTTGAAGTGAATTAACAAGTCAAATGAGTGCCGCAGCACCCTGCATAGGTTACCACACACACACAAACACACTCCCACGCTTATCACAGCATCTTTGTTAAGGAAGATGAGACCAATTAAACTGATATCACTCTCTTGCTGTCGTTTAAGCTCTCTTTTTTACCCTCTTTTTTTCATTCCCATTTGTTGTTTTTTCTCAACAGGATTCTCTCATATCATCTCTTTTCCATCATCCCTCTCCCTAATTTTACTTATTAAATCTTCATTCCACTCTTTCCTTCCTCCATTTTTTCATCACACATTTGTTTTGCAGTTTTTCATGTCTTCATTCCCCTTTTGCTTTAATCATTTGGCTTTTTCCCCATCTTCATCTCAACTTTCTCCCGTGTATCTATGCTTTCTTCTCACCATTTTCCCCCCAAAAATCTTCCTCTGTGTTTTCTAACAGTGTGATAAATGTCCATCTGTGATTGGCTGATGCCCCCCATCGACGTGGCGCCCGCAAGGTCGTAAACAACAGCCCGTCTCCCCCGGCAACGTGGCGTCTCCATGGACGCGGGGCCACTAAGACGACCAACTCTGCGTGTGAGTGTGACTGAGGCGGAATGCGACATCCGACGACTGCCAAGTGTGTGTGCGTGTGTTATATATGTGGTGTGTGTGTGTGAGCTAATGAGCGATCATAAGTGAGCAAATGTTTTCTCTGGGTTCCACTAATGTTCAACAAACACACACACACATATCAGGTATGTGTGTGTGTCATTAGTATGCCACAGTGAGCTGTGTCCATATGTCACTAAACACAAGCATGTTTTATTTATCCTGGAGAGGAAGGGAGGGAGAAGGAGGCCAACAGTCACTGTCAAGGGGATGGAAGGAGGGAGGGAGGGATGGAGAGGGAGAGTGAGAAAAAAAAGCTGGCAAGATGACGGAGGCAAAGATTAGAGAGGTGAGAAAGATGGAGGAGAGATGAAGAATATGAGGGAAGGAAGGGTGCAGAGTTAGATGAGAAAGGGAGAAGGAAAGGAGACAGGAAGTTTGAAAAGGATTATAAGGAAAGGAAAGAAGGAAGAATAAAAAGAGCAAGACGGAAAGAAACAGATACAGGTGAACAGGATGGAGGGAGGAGATAAATATGACAGGTAATGAGACAAAAGGAGAGAAGTAAGGAATGAAGGAGGGGGAAAACGGAGGCAAGAAGGAACCAGGCTAGTAGGAGATGGTTGAAGAGGCAAGAGGCGTAACAAAAAAAAGGGGTAAAAAATTGGAGATAAAAATGGTAGAAAAGGGATAGACAGAAATAAAGGACAAATAAAAGATAAAAGGAGGGATGAAGAAGAAATGGATGGCAAGAAAGCAAGACAGGAGGTAGGCGATATAAAAAAGATTGAGAGACGATAGAAGGAGACAGTCAAGGAAGAGGAGGAAAAGATACAGTTTAAGAAAAATTGAAAGAAGGAAGGAAAAGAGGGAGGAAGTTGAGAAAGGTGCTGTAGTGAAAAATGATGAGTCAAAACAAATAAAAGAAAGAGACAGAAGAACGAAAATGAATAAATAAAGAAGAGAAAGTCGCGAAAGACAAAAAATGTAAAATACAAAAAAAACAAGCAAAGAAGAAAACATGGTAAAAAAAATACAGGGTGGCGAAAGGAGAGGAAGATGAGCTGGGAGAGAAAAAAGAAGTTACAGAGGAAAAAAAGAATATCTACAAGCAGAAAGGAGGAGAAGAGACAAGATAAGAAGGAAGGAAGGGAAGAGAGGAGGGACATGAAGAGTGAAGGAGGAGGGAGGGATGGACAGATGGAAGAGTGGGACCCAAGAGACGTGTCATTCATCACACCATCATGCAATCTGCACTCCTTCACCCTCTCTTTTTCTCATCTTTGTTTCCTTCCCATTACATCTTTTTCTTCTTCCCATCACCCACTTGTTCATTCTTCCATTCCTCATCCCTCTATCATTGGCACTGCCTTCTCTGGTCCACCTCTTTATTCCTATTTTTCTCCCCTCCCACCATCTTTCGCCGACTACTTTGGCATTTGTTTTTAGGTTTCATTATCTCCTCTGGCGACATCCTTCCTTTCTTCCCTCCATTTTCCCCTCCCGCCATTTTCCCTCCATTTTCACTTCTATGTGGCAACAAAAGAAAAAAAATCTATTTTCCTAAAAAGCAAAAGGATGTAGAACAGAAGGAGAGGTGTACAATAAAAGCGATAAGTGAGGAAATCAAGGAAAGATGGCTGCCAAGAGAAAAGATGGAGTGAGGGAAAGGAGGAGGAGTAAAAGCAAACAGCAGGAAAACAGGTAAAGGAGCATGAACTGAGAAAGGGATCAAGGGGAACAGAATTCAAAACAGAAGCCTGGAAGATGAAAAGATGCAGAGTAAGAAGAAGGGATGAGGAAGTATAATCATGAGGGAATAAGGAAAAGGAGTTGACCCAAGAAATATGAGAATGGAAAAATTAGGAGGGAGAACTAAGGAAATAAAACTACAAGAAAATGATTTGTGGAAAACAAAAACAAGAAAGCTGTTCAGTTAAATAACTTAAAACAATTTGACTCTCAGCTCAGGGGGAAAATGATTCACACACACTGCCTGCTACAGGAGCACAGAAAAGGTTTTGTCCATGAAAAGAAAAAAAACAGAAGAAAATTTGAAGGAAAAACAACTAAAACACTCATCCAGTCAGTTGTTCCTGTCCACCATCGGGTCTCCTCAAGGAACTAAAGTCCAAAACTGGATTTTTTCAGAAGCCCACTATTTAAATTTAATTATAATACTTTTTAACTGAGGTAAAACAATTATTTTGATATTTTTCCAGTCAGAAATAAAGCTGTTTTGTATGAACTTGAATAATGAACTTCAACTAAATTTCATTTAACTCTTGAAATGAAATGAAAGTGACTTAAATATAAATATACAGCGGAGTGGCTCAGTGGGCAGAGCGGTCGTCTTGTAGCCTGAGGGTTGCCGGGTTGATCCTCGGCCTGTTGAACTCATTTCAAAGTGTCCCTGAGCAAAACATCGAACCCCAAATTGCTCCTGATGGGTTGTGGTTAAGCACCTTGCATGGCAGCTTCTGCCATCAGTGTGTGAATGTGATGTATATTGTATATTGTGTTTATGGTAGCCACTATATAAATACAGATCATTTACCATTTAAAATCTATGTTTAAAAAAAATACCCCACCAAACAATTGTTATATGACAGATATTGATGCATATACTCATATTAGAGGTAAGATAATCACTTCGGACTATGATTTCAACCCAGAGTTTGATCATCATTATTGATCAGCTTCACGGGAAAACAAACTGCTACTTTATCTATTAAGTGTTGAGCTTGCTGCTCTAGCAGCTGTAACCAATCCCAAACTGGCAGTCAGTCAACACCAAAGCAGACATGAATCATGGTCTCTAACAGCCATAGAAGTAGCCTGACTTTAAGTCTGGTGTTAATTCCTGCAGTTTTCAGTGCAGGATTTCCAGAAGCAGTAAAGAAAAATCAGCAGTCTGACCAGAGTACACGGGCTGGCAGCTTAATGTGCTTTTTGGAGCATTTATCTCTTGTCAGTGTCTCGTTGATCTCCTTAAACTTTCAGGTATTTGATCATAGGTGAGATATGTGTTATTTATAGACACAGTCCCTGTGCTTTCTGCTCTCCAAACAATACAAAAACTTACAATGTCAGGTGGCAGGGAATGTTAACATGAGCGGTTTGGGTTTGAAGTGAACTTTGAAGACTTGCTTTTAGGTACTACATGTGTGAAAACTGATTGACTATAGACTTTCTTAGACTTATAGTATATGAAAGTAGTATGAAATGGGATGGTGCTTTGGATTGGTTTGTTGGAATTAGTACCTAAATTTAGGTTCAGGAAGAAAACACCCTCTCTACCTTTGAGATCATACTTAAAACCTTTATTTTTGATAAAGGCTGCAGTTGGGACTGGTTTGGGTGACTGTTCGCCATCCCTTCAATTTAGTTTTAGTCTGCTAGGGGAAGCCTCATGGTGTTCTGAGCATTTCCCTCCACTTCTTCCTCTTGTCTTTTTTTCAATGTATAAATATATGACATTATTGTCAATGACTCATGTTTCCTTTTTTTCTTTCTCAGCAGGTATCCTTGGATTGAGGCTTTTTACATACTCTGCAGGAACAGAGAACTTTGTTTTGTTCTCGAGATGGCATCATTTGATTCTCACAGCTCTGGTTTGGGAGTTTTAGCAGCATGTTCACGACACATCATCTGAGCAGAACTTCTTTCTTGTTTGGTGTCCATGAGTATAATTGGTAAGATTTTAAGTTTGCATGATTAATGGGAGAAAGACTAAAGTAGAAAGTTGTTCTTTCCACTTCTCCACTGGTGTGAAAGATTTAACAAGGTTGAATGGATAGCTTTAAGGAACAGCTGTATAGTTGCTGTGTATGAAGTGATGGAGTACAAAAAGGAATAAACACATGGTACATAAAGACATGGACACCACTCTGCACAAAACCCTGTCTTGCTGCAGACAAAGTGTCTTGTGAAGTATGAAACCGCCAGCCCAAAACTAATTTTGTTCTTGTTTTTGACACCACAAGAACAACAACAAAGTTCTCTTCTTGCAGAGTGCTGTTGACACCTCTGTCCTATCCCTTCTACCTCAACCAGTCAAGGCAGGCCTTTCTGAGCCTGGTTCTGTTGGAGGTTTTCCTGACCATTAAAAGGGAGTATTTTCTCTCCACCTTCGTCCGCTGCGTGCATGCTCAGGATGAGAGACTGAATCAACGAGAAGTTTTGAAACCCAAAGGTATCCTTAGCAAGGCAATTACTTTTTTATGAACTGGCTTATATGAACTCAATCCATCCATCCATCCATTCATCCATCCATTCATCCATCCATATATCCATCTATCCATCCATCCATCCATCCATTCATTCATTCATCCATCCATCCATCCATTCATCCATCCATCCATTCATCCATCCATTCATCCATCCATCCATCCATCCATCCATCTATCCATCCATCCATCCATCTATCCATCCATCCATCCATCCATCCATCCATCCATCCACCCATCCATCCATCCATCCATCCATCCATCCATCTATCCATCCATCCATCCATCCATCCATCCATTCATCCATCTATCCATCCATCCATCCATCCATCCATTCGTCCATCCATCCGTCCATCCATCCATCCATCCATACATGCATCCATCCATTTTTTATACTTGTGAGGGGACACCCTGGACAAGTCGCTAATCCACTGGGAGGTTTTATATGAACAGAGCTGTTATAAATTAAACTAATGGGAATCATGTAATGATTTTCTTTTAATTAAACTGTACTGGACTACAATAAATTATATTGAATTGGACTGTGTCTGTAAAAGTGTATTGCTGGGTTACATCTAGACACAAAAACTGAACCAGAATTTAAAGAAATATCAGGGTTTTGTTGTCAAGTTACCCATTCATACACCCTGACCTCCTTCACTAGAGATTTCATGGCTCCATAACTATGTCACACCACTTAAAGCTTCTACCATCGAAACTACTACTGCCACTAGATGGTGTTGTGACAGACAAGCAGATCAGGAAATATAAAACACTGCTTGTGAAAATAAATGATGACCTCAAAAGAAGGTTAAAGAAATAAACTGAATAAAAAATGAAAAAAAAAAAAAAAAAACTGAATGTCTCACCGGTGTGGGACAGCAGGTTGGGGGACAGCAGGCCGGGGAGTCCCGGGTGCAGCAGCCTGGGGCTTTCCTGGATCCCTGCACCGGAGCAACGCTTGGGAGGACGGCCCGGACGAGAGCTGGAGGGGAAGAGGCACAGAAAATGAGATGAATCACCCCAACGCAAAATCTGATTTTCAGAGCTGAACAGAGAAACGAGGGCATGATATCAGGCGATATCGTGCCCTCATACACCATCATCCACAACTGTTACAGCAAGAAAATGGTGACAAAACTGACATCAAAGCAGATAACTTCAATTATCAAATTAATATGTATTATCTATTGTTACTCATTTATGACTTAATCCCTTTTGATTAATCAAATTTAGCTTTATTTTGAATATATATTTGTACTTATAGTCAGTTCAGTTATTAATCATTTTAAATTTAGATACTAAGTTATTATGCCCTCTAAAATTTCAAAGTTAGTTAATTCAACTGAAACCAAATCTAAAAATAATCCTTTAATATGGAAAAGTAACTAAAAGTAAGCACTTTCAACATCTAAACTTGTGTTTTATCACATTTTAGCACCACATAAAACAACATATTAGACTGTCAACTTGTTACTTTTGATTTCTTACTATATACTAAATCACATTCACAGTTTAAGAAATATTTCCTCTTCCTTTTTAACACTTTGGCCTTGTTTCACAGTTTCTTATCCTCTTGGGTTCAGAAATGAAAAACTTGTTGTTGGTCGAGTGTCACTTCAGCAGTCAGACACTAACAGCTGGATGCTCCAGCAGGCATGGCAGGTCACTGAGACATAACGAAATCACAAACTGAGAATAAACAGCCACTTTAGAGTAGTTTTCATTGGCTGATAGACTAAAGGGGTGAGGCTACACCTGATTGCCTCCCCCCAAAAAACACTTTAGGTGACATCTAATCGGGTGTTGTTGGTCAATTTCTCTAAGGAGTCCTTCGACAAGCATACTTTTCTCATCTTTAAGTACTACAATCGACAGAAATCACACCCTAACACATCTCAGTTTTACTACAGAGAACTCAATTAGTATTCTGAATCCAGCTCTTTTACAATAAGTCTGAAACAGTGGCTGCAGTTAACAAGAATGGGAGCGTTTTAACAACCTGGGAGGGAGGAGATGGGGATCATACAGTTACATTTGCAAATGCTTGGTATTTTATTATGCCTGCTACCCTATTATTTATACCCTATGTGCATCTAATTTGGACAAATCAGCAATCAAATTAATCAAAGATTTAGTTTTTTTCCGTATTTATCCTTAATGTCAGGTATAGTAACACTTTATTCTGCAGATTTTAATAAATAAAAATAATAAAGAACATGCATAGAATTAACTGGACAAATAATTAGGTAATTATATTTATATGAGATGTAGTTAAACTGCTAAACAATAAATAAAATATGAAAATTCCAAATAATCTTAATATTTTCTATGCTTTTAAGACATCACAGTTTTTCCCAAAAGATTTGAGAATATTCTCAAATATTATTTAAAATCCTCATTGAGGGAATCAGGCAGATGAAGAAACATTAGTTTCTACTGAGGGTAAATATGTCAACACCTGTATTAAAAAGCATCTTTCTCATACACAAACAGATTGCATGTTCTACATGTACAAGTGAAGCTGAATAAACACTCAACACAATCAAGCTCCTCTCCCCTCCTATTTCTGGCTTACACACACACATAACCTACTCTATTATGCATGTGCACGTAGGCATAAATAACCACACTCAAACACAAGAATACAGTAACTGCACACATGCAATTTAACATAAAGGAAGGTACACACACCAACACACACACTCAGGAGGTGCGCATGCAGGCCAACTCTCTGCAGGGTGGCTAAGTAACAGATGGCCGTCCAAAGTCATTTACACCTAGAGAGAAAAAAAATAAAACCTGTATATGACAAACGCCACAGTGTCACTGCATGAGAGCAGAAATGAATAGAGGAAACTCAAAATGTATACGCAGCAGGCTAAATAAGGACATTAAACTGAAAAATAGAAAATAATCACCCAATATTTAAGTTTAGCAAAACTGAACGCAATATTAATGTTTAAAAATAGGCCAACAAAGAAAAAGATCATGGTAAATCAGTAAATGTGTCTGCAAGCTATTTGATATTAAATCCCTGTTTCAGTCGACTAAGTCATAGGTAACCTATTCAGATCAGATGTCCTACAAAACTGAAAAATGATATAGTGAATAGTAGATATAGTGAATCAGTCTGATCTACATTTTTATACAAAGATTTACTACATACAAAGCACAACAACCACAAAATCGAATCTGTTTTCTCATTTTCAAGTTACCATTTTAGAAGTTTTATCATATTATTCTTATAATTTATTAACAAAAAATTATTTAGACTGTTTTAACAGGTTAAAGCTAGCCTAAACTGAAGAAAACTTAAAGACTTTACTTATTTGTTATCTCTAACAGTAAATTATTTAAAATATTTGACCCAAATCATAATATAATAGTCATAATAAAACCATATTCTTAGCATGTTTTAAAAAGGTTTTAAAATGCTTCATACTGCAGATATTTAAAAAACAGTAAAACAACTTTAGACATCAACAACAAAATAAAACAAACAAATTTTAGGACAGAAATGTTTAACCTGGGTAAATATTGTATAGAAAACCAATGTCACGGATCTGGAACTAGTAACTGCTTGACACCCTACCAAAAACAAACTCGGATAGCTAGCATGTGAGAGCCACCTGTATGGACCTAAACTCTCAGAGGCTAACCTTACCAGGCAAAAAAAAAATAACAACTATTACAAAATGAATCATTTTAATTCCTGATGGGGTTGGATTTTCTTTGCTCAGAACAAAATACTCAATCAATTAAGGATCAAATACAATAACAGAGGGAAACCAAAGTTAAGCTAGTATCCGCTAGCAGCCCAGCTACAAAAAACTTGTGGCAGTTAGCATCTGCTAACCATCTGGAAAGACTCAAATATTTAGGTAAAAATGTATTTCCAGGTCGCAACTCTTTGTTTAAAAATAATAAGATAAGACCTTTGAAAATATGCTAACTGTGAAAACGTTCAAACTTCAACAAGGCGTCTATGAAGTCTTGTTAAATCAGATTATTAAAGAAAAATGGCTAACAACATAAGCTGATAGAGCATTTAATTCCTCAAAAAATAGATTAGGTTAGCTGTTTTTCAGACTGTCAAAACAAGATTGTGATTAACCATAATGACCATAAACGTTAATGGATCTTTGTTGGATAGCTAGCTAACATTTTTCTCCACCACATTTTCATGTCAATCTTTTAATTAACAAAATAAACAAAATTTTTAAAGCATACAGAACATTTTAAGCTTCAAGGTGATTTCCTTGAAATACAGTTTAAAGTGAGCTACATAAAATTAAAACTCAGCTAACGCTAACTGCTAACATGGAGTTTGAGAATGGGATCTTGTCATGTGTAGCAACAGTTACTAAGGAGGGTGGGGCTTACAGTAAAGTCAGTTACTACAGTAACAGAACAGAACAGAGAGGATGTCAGCTTTTCAGGAACATGTTGGGTAAATAGGTCCATTCCCGCTGGGAGTGGTGGAGTGTGGGGGAGTGGGTGGTGTTAAAAGATGTGAAGAACGAAAACGACTGCAAATGTTTTTGGGTGTGATCTGAACGTGAGAAAAAAGAAATACACATACACACAATAAAAGAGAGAAAAAGCAAAGGAGCATGAAGAAATGAAAACATGAACCTTCACTTTTCCTCTGAACTCTACTTCAACTCTTCCCCCCTCCATCACACTGAAACACACAAACTCATCTTTGTAATACAAATACTGTTTTGTATGGAATAACACACATACACACAAACACACAGGTGTTAGCATTCAACCCTTAAAGCCTTTCCATCAACAATCTCCTGCTACCTTTCAACTGCTTCTTACACACAATAGATACATGTTACATTACCAGGTGTGTGTGTGTGTGTTCATCTGCATCCATCCATGTGTAAGCAACATTAAGGTGTGTATCCACATGAATCCATGCTTTGTGTCTATGTGTGTGCAAAGGACACATGATATTGCCTCCTCATTAGCCTTACAGTTCTTTGTTCAGAGTAATGACTGCAGTGTGTGTGTGTGTGTGTGTGTGTGTGTGTGTGTGTGTGTGTGTCCCGTAGGGTTGCCATATGTTGGGCATTAATCCTCGTCAATGGTCCACTCTCCTTACAGCACCGAGCACAGGAACAAAGAACAGGTCACACACACACACAATGCACATAGAAGTGTTCCCCTAAAAACAGGAGGCTAACACACTGAACATACTACACACATGTACCCACAGTTTTGTATGGCATGTAGAAGTCTGGCTACACATACACACTTCACAGGCAGTCCATTACCTACATTCATTTGTTAACCCTTAACCTTGACCTCATTCAAACTTTTAAACAGGAACAAATCCATGTATCCTCCACTCGTTCACATTTCCTCACAGAAACACTCATACAAAGTCAGTACAGCACAGGTAAGCCAGCGACCTTTGACCCCTGGCCTGTGCACATGCCCACATTCACACACTGAGGTGAAAGAGTTGCAGACATTTTTTTAACCACATTTCCTGTCTTACATTTCCTTTAGTTCTTGGCAGCAGCCAATCAGATTTCAGCTAGTCTGTGGCATTATTTGTATAGAAAGGAAAGACAACGTGTGATCAGTGGGGGTAAGAACAGGGTTTTGGCTTATTTTGGTACTTTTAAACACAATGTGGTTGAATCAGACTATTATAGTTTAATGTTTATAGGGTTGTTCAGGTGTGTGTTAACACAACCCACAGGGCTGCTGAGACAATTTGTGGTGAAAACAAGAATAAAGCCTTCAATTACTCTGCATGTTCGACAAGAGAACACTTGGCAGATCCAGCTTAATCACTTACTAAGACCAGAGGAAATTAACTACAGACTCAACACAGTACAGCTGGACACATGAATATGCATTTCCACTTTAATATGTGGCATATTTAATTAAATAAATATTAGTAAAAAAGTAAAAAAAAAAAAACGCTATACGGCCTCACAGCAAGAAGGTTGCTGTGGCTCAGCTCAGGGGAGGTTCAAACAGTAGCCTTTCTGTGTGGAGTTTGCATGTTCTCCCGGTGTATGCGTGGGTTCTCTCCGGGTACTCCGGCTTCCTCCCACCGTCCAAAGACACGCATGTTAGGTTAATTAGTCACTCTAAATTCTCCCTATGAGTAAGTGATTTTTTTTTGTCTTTCTGTGTCCCTGTGATGGACTGGCGACCTGTCCAGGGTGTCCCTGCCTCTCACCTGCTAATTGCTGGGGTAGACTTCATCTTCCCTGCACTTCTGTACCACATAATTGGATTAAGTGGTACAGAAATGAGTTTTTTCTCATAAGCCTTACTGGCAAAAATATTAATAACCAAAGAACTCAATAACCTGCCTCCTACATTGTGATAAACCATCCAGCAGTCTCTGATACTAAACCTCTTTCCTTACCTTAGGGAGGCCAAGCACAGAACCTGGGGTGACCAAGCTTTTTCAGTTGCTGACCCTATACCCCCCCCCCAAAAAAAAAAGTTATCCATGATTTTTAGAGCTGCTAATAACATGCCCAACATAAAAATGGGCTTTTTTTTGTGTCAGTGGACATCTTAAGTCATGTTTTATGTATTCTTCGATCATTTGCAATTTTTACTTTTTGTTTTCCCTGCTTTTAAAACATCTGTGTCTTTAAAAGCGCTTTATAAATAAAATGTATTACTATCACTATTACAGAGCACTACATTACATGTCAAGAACCTCAAATTCACCGGTATTGGTTTAAATTGTGACTGATACCCAGTTCTCATAACACTTCAACATTAGAAGCATCAGTTTGCTTTATGGAGGTGAGAAAAAAACAGCAAACAAAGGTAAATATGTCATTGTTTTATGTTAGCCTGCTTTATTTTACCCAAGAGGACGGGAACAGGGGCACGGCTAGCTGCTGTAAAAAGACAGCGGGACAAAGTCATGAAAACTCCCTCATGGATGTGTTATAAAAACACATCAAAGTCCGCCCACATGCATTGGTCCAATTAAACGGAGCTCATTCGGAATTTAAATTGTTCGAAATGTGCAAGATTAAACGTTGATACCTGCAGAAATCAAAGGTTGGCATGAATAACAAACTGCTGACTACCTGTTATCTTTGAACAAATATAAAAAACCATTGATACACATCGAGTCTTATAGACAGAATTAGAAAATGGGACTTCTTACTTTAACGCGGGCCTTAAGCATATTCGGTGCTGCTATGCACATGTCTGAGGATTAAACATGGCATTAACTAAACCATAAGGGACGTAACTAAAAGTAAAATGGTAGCTAATCTAAGCTAATCCTTTAGCAATGAATCCTTCTTAGCGTTGTTGTTCTGTTACCAAAAATGACTTATTCATTTCTCAGGTGTAGTTATGATGGACTGAATTAAATAGAGAGAGAGAAAAAAGAAAGCAACACATGCTTTGATAAATCACGGATCTAAAACAAATGACAGAAAAGATTTCTTCAGAAACCCTGCCTGAAATTTGAAGAGGATGTAAAAACACAGAAGACAGTCTGCTGTTGTTTGTTTACAGTATTTATATGTCATCATTAGGGAGGGAAAAATGTGGGAATGTTAATTAAAATGAGACGCTGACAGTTTGAAACGTTTGCTGCTGATGTTTTAATGTGTTTTTATGACCTTTTTAATTGGCCGAAATATTCATAACATGCCACGAATGGAAAACACAGAGTTGACATTTCACAAACACACACACACACACACACACACCATCTGATGAGCCACCTTGAAGTAAGTCTTCCCACTTTGACACATGTCCTCTTGCCCATCTTTCCAAATGGCCGTCTCTATGGTGACGGAGCCTTGATCAATACTCCGTCATTGGCTCTGATGGCCGGTCAGGGTCAGTCACGTGCACGCGGGCGTACACACATGCACAAACAGGCATGGCGGTGAATAAGCACGGACTCACTAACGCGTTTGACAGATTGATTTAACTCAGAACGTGCAGAGGTCACACACACCAAACACACACACAAACACACAGCGTAGTTTATCAAAGGCTGATGCGGTCAATACGTTGGGTAGAGAGAGGGGTCAACCCTCTTTAGCTAAAATCTTTCATCTTCCACTCCTTTCTTTCATCTCTCCATCAGCGTGCTGATCTGTTTACCCCTTGTTTTCTTTCTTCCTTTGTCATTTCTCCTCCTCTACTTCAGTTGTTGGTTTTCTGTTTCACCATCTTGAGATTACCTTTCGTCTTTGTGCTGGTTTGGTTTCTCACCATGACTTCTTTTTCTTCCTTCTTTTTCTTTTTCTTTTTTTCCCCTAATGAGTAAAATGTGACTTTGCTGGTTTAAAAGTAAATGATCAATTTAAGTTTTCACTTTCAGATGAACTTTTATTTTATCTACATCTCTGTCTGATCTGATAACTGTAAGGCAAATGTTGTTTTTTAGAAATATAGACATATATTTTTAAGGGTTTTTCTAAAAATAATGTTTGATTTTCTTATTTTTAATAGTGTGCTTTGCTGTCTTTGAAGCTAGAAAATTATTCTAGCTCCTGTAATTATTGACTAATAACTAGATTTCTAAAAATTAGTAGTTAATTATATGTATTTCCATCTTATTGCATTTTTCATATCCCCCGAGGTGATAATTAGCACTATGTTTTTGTTATATGTTGTATTTAAACATTGCTCCAACTCATTTATTTTCTAAAAGTACAAGTGTGCTGTGTTTTTGTTATCCTACTATGTATATTAAATAGTCTGTGTAACCACATTTGCTTTACTCTGCAGTTTAGTGGTAATTTTTTCTTCCAGCGATTAAGCAGTTACTTACATTTATGTGCACAACTTTGAAAATGGTGACTGGGATTCAGATCCTCAGTCAAAATGGAAATTTAGAGAAAACACAGTGGCTTTGATTAGTTGTTAAACAAGTCAAAATGCTGCGTGTCACGTTGCAAGTCACTGCTGTAACAACGTCTGTGATTTGTTAAAGAGAAAACATTAAAAACATTAATCCTGCTGTTCTGGCATGAAAGCAGTTAATGTGTTCAGGTAATATTTTGCAGTTTCTTAGGTGGACATCATTGCTACCTGAGAAAAGCACATTATGGTAGATTTTTCTCTACAAACTTCTAGAAGTTTTACTTTTAGTTTTTCCTTTGTCACACGAAATTGTATTGTCACAAAACCTGTTGGATCTGTTTGACTCAGACTGTGCTTTCAGACAGGGATCATCCTGTTTATCAGTTCACAACAATGATCACAAGAAGTTTCGCAGCTTGACTATGTTCATTATTCTGTGGCACTATGGATGTAATTGTATTGGAGGTACAGTATAAACACAGCTTTAAATTTGGGCTGGAATGAGCAAAGCAGAGATTAATTAGATTTGATTCAGACGATCAGGCATTTAAAGACAAGCAAAAGACGTGTTAACTGTATCAAACAGGATTTTGGGCAAAAGACAGACAACTACAACTATACAGTAAAACTTTAAGTTATCAACATACCATGAAAACATTCAGTTTCCTGTAAGACTGAATACTAAACTCTCCACTTTTAAAGATGCTGGCCACATTTACCAATCACAGATTCACATTTAATCAATGTAAGCCAAGTTTTGATTGCTTTGGTGTGCATCTTACTCAGAAACAATTTTTCCAAGATAAACTAAATCTGCCCTGAAGCTCAAATCCAATACAGCTGGAGCTAAAATTCAAATATAGTTTTAAATGGGGATCCAAAACATGAAAACAAGAATTGCTACAATATTTGTAATGTGAAACACAAAAGTTGGCCAGGGGACACTATGACCTGAGGAGCACCCATTCAAAGAAAATATTCCAAAAGCTGAGGAGCCTTTGGAAATATTTAGATGAGTAGCAGCTGCAGCTAACATTAGCAGAAGAAACTAAAATCCTCTATGAACTAATAAACTTTATGTGAGACACCAAAAGCTTAGTTGATGTCTTTATATGGTTTACTAGATAAATAAGCTGTTGATGGTAGTAACTTTTTTCACAACTTGATAAACATTAAGTTAGCTTTTTATTAGCGCTAGTCTAAAACATTTTCATGCTCATAACTCTGACATGCTGGATATATAACATGTTCTAAACACATAAATTTACGAATTTTTGGCCTCCTGAAAATCATTAAACTACTACTAGGAGGGTGTAACCCCACACATTAGCTTGTTTAATCTGAAACAGAGCAAGCTCATAAAGTAGTACCGCTGGGTATTCTGATATCATTCACTTTGTTTACATAATGTATAAACAAAGCGCTCTGCAACAGCTATTGTTTTAATAATTTTTCCTTGTTGAATAATAATTGTTTCATTCATTTATTGTTTTGGTGTCAAGAATCATGCTTCAAGAATTAGTGGTCTGAACATAAGTTAACCAATTCTAAAATAACATAATTACTCAAACAGCAATTAGTCCTCTTCAAATATACTTAAAGCTATGCATTTATTGGCCATGACATAAAATTAAATATAATCAAAATCCAGGATATTTTATTTTTATGCACTTTAGTTGTTGAGTTTTTATGCAGACAAATTAATTTGTGTTGTGCTGTTTCATGTTTAAGCTCTTGACCATTTCAAGAGATGTTTAAAAATGCTTCGTTGTACTCAATGCATCATTTTAATATTTCTCCATCCATCCATCCATCCATCCATCCATCCATCCATCCATCCAACCAACCAGCCGTCCGTCCGTCCGTTTGTCCATCCATACATCCAGCCAGCCATCCATCCATTCATCCAACTATCCAGCCAGCCAGTCAGCCAACCAACCAGCCATCCATCCATCCATCTATCCAGCCAGCCAGTCAGCCAACCAACCAGCCATCCATCCATCCATCTATCCAGCCAGCCAGTCAGCCAACCAACTAGCCATCCATCCATCCATCCATCCAACCAACCAGCCGTCTGTCCGTCCGTTTGTCCATCCATACATCCAGCCAGCCATCCATCCAGCCAACCAACCATCCATCCATCCATCCATCCATCCATCCATCCATCCATCCATCCAACTAGCCATCCGTCCATCCATACATCCAGCCAGCCATCCATCCATCCAGCCAGCCAGTCAGCCAACCAACCAACCAGCCATCCATCCATCCATACATCCATACATCCAGCCAGCCAGTCAGCCAACCAACCAGCCATCCATCCATCCATCCATCCATCCATCCATCCATCTATCCAGCCAGCCAGCCAGTCAGCCAACCAACCATCCATCAATCCATCCATCCATCCATCGTTTTTGTCTTCCTCTCACTACCTGTCTCAATCCCTGTCCTCCCCAACCTTGAATTCGATTCATGTTACTCCATCTGCCTATTGATTACCTAATTTTTCTTTATCAGAATTGCTGTTTCGTGGGCTTTTATACATTTCCTTCTTTCCATTTATCCCTCCTTCCTTTTACTCTCACACACCTCTCTGTTTTCTGTCTCCCCACATCTCTCAAACATCATAAATTGTGTCACCGCCTTACATCCTCCCTCCATGTGTGTCTTTACTCTTTGTTTGTCGCAGAAGGACAATCTATTCTTTTTAAAGAGACACCAGAGAAATGGGATATATGTCCATCCACACACACACTCACACGGAGAGGCATCATAATCATGGACGCTCACGGACTCACAAGAAAGAGAGAGGAGAGAGAGAGATGGATGTTTACTTTCCTCTGGGCTTCCGCCTCTTTGATTGGACAGATGAATGACTTCATTGTGTGTGTGTTTCCTTCTCTCTCTTTTTCTGTCTTTCGTTTCAACATTTAGAGGGAGAGGGAGAGGTGGGAAATAAAGAAGGACAGAGAGACAGAGGTAGGGTGAGGTAAGCAATAATAAGTATTGATTGATAAGGGAAGTAGAGCGAGAATAATAAAGGAGAAAAAAAATCCCCTTAAAACACAGAATGGAGGGAAACAGGGAAAGAGTATTGATTAACTAGTGACACCTTTCTCCTTCTTTTTCTTTCTATTTATCTATTACTACTTACTTACAATTCATCTTCCCACTTCCTGTCTTCCATTCTGCACTTATTTTTTCACATCTGCTTAAATTGCAACTCAATATATTCTTACTTTCATGTACTTGTTTTCCATCTATCTCTTCACTGCAAATCTCTGCTTTTTTCTTTACATCTATTTGCCTGCCATCCATCTATCCATCCACTTATCTTTTAGTAGCACATTCATCCATCTATCATGCATCCATCTTATATCTGTTTTCACATCTGTTCATATTTTTATCTAGCTATCTATCCATCTTTGATTGGTTTACGCTCATTTTTTTCCCATTTATTATTAATTTATCTATCATTTAAGCCAAATGTCCATCATCTGTGCATCAGTCTATATATGTATATATCCAATTTCCCCTGATACCTCCTATCTGAACATATTTCTGTACATTAAGTATCGTACAAGTACAGTTAGGATATTTTTAGACCTTTTCCGGTTTTACACATAATGTTTCAGTTTCATCGTAATCACACGCTGCAAGCCATCATCCGCAAGAAAAAAAATTAAAAATGGGCATTTGGGGTGTTTGTTCATTTATTAAAGATAAAGAACTGAAATATCCCATCACTTGAAGCATTAAAACCTTGTATTGAAATCCCTGCTGCTAAACAGTGACATGTTCTGCATCTTTCCTCATGAAACATCTGTAACTTAACTGAAGCACACCCGTGCCTAACTAAATTTGTTTGACTTCATTAAGGAGGCACAGACCTGCTTAAAATACTATATTATTTGTTTCTGTTCTCTTTGTCAATATGAAAACCAAGCTGTAAATTCTGTGTGGATTTTTTTAGACAGAATTTGTCAAAGAAAAGATATTTAGAAGAATGGAAAGATTCTGCAGCAGTGCCAAAAAGCACTTTAGCCTCCATTTAAAAAATATAAGAAGTTTGGTACCTACAACAGACTTTCTAAATTTCATTACTAAATTGAGCAATCCACAACAAAGGGCCCTAGTCAGACAGGTAACCGAGAAGCCAATGGCCTTTTTTGTGGAGGTGGGAAAACCTTAGCAAGGGACAAATGTCAGTTCAAGACTCCATCAATCAGGTTTTTTAAGGTAGAGTGCTTAGACAGAAATCATTCTTCACTAAAAAAAAAAAAAAAAAGAAACAGAACATCCTGCTGGATGGCACCTGAATGAGATTAAAAGTTCTGGGATGATGAAATGAAAAGCTATTTGACCACAACTCCCAACAGCATGTGAGGAGTAAACAGGAACTGTGTACCACATCTCTGATACCTGTGCTGTTGGCAAACATGGTTAGATAAGTCATCTAGAGTCTGGATCTGAACCATGTAGAGCATCTCAGGGAAAGGCACGAAAATATCTGGAGCTTCCAAATTAAATTGGTTGAGCTTTAAGTGTTCTACCAAAAACAACAGACTTCCAAAGCAAATTAAAGGCCATTCCCAAAGGTGCAATAACCCTCTAGGCAGGATTCCCAGAATGCAGCATGTTCAAGTTCCACAATAGGTGGGCCTGACGTTCAGAATCGTTGCAACAACCAGTAATGAGACGCCATTACTCAAGCAATTTAACTGGCTGGCACCTGTCCTGCTGCTTGAAAAGTAAAGCTATTCTAAACTTTTAATGCAAGCTATGCTAGCAAAACAAAACAAAACAAAAAAAAAACAGCCAGCAGTTCAACATGTCAGTGAATGAGAAGTGACATGTCTGAAATGTGCACATGTGAATCAGGCTGTTTAGTTGTAAAAGTTGCAAAGGCTCCATCCTTCCACCCTTTTCCTAAACCCTCTTCAACCTGCACGGGGTTGCGATGGAGCTAGGATTAAACCCAGGTATCACTGGATGAGTAGCAGAGAAAGAGTTAATATTTGCATAAACTGGATACTTTTCAGTGTTATTTTTTTAATAAACTGACAAAGCAGTCCAGCAATCTGTTTGCTTTACATGTCCATTTTATAATGGGACGTAAAACATAGAAACGTACATGCACCGTACATCATCATCTTACCATTTACACATCTCTACACTCATGCCATCATCTATCCATACATCCTCTTTCTTCCTCCATCTTTCCATCCATCTGCCCCCCTGTTCCTTTCTCCCTCTCTCTGAAGAGGAACAGGTGTGCAACGGGACAAGAGACAAAAACACTCCTGCATTTTTAACCAGCGCCCATTAAATATTAAACACCGCGTACAGACACACACACACACACACACAGCGCGACACACAACTGCTGACGAGACAAGTTATACAGGTCGATGGGCTAACGTGTGTCTGCATGTCTGCGTGAGCGTGTGCGAGTGTGTGATGGCTTTAAGCGTCATTACCTTACTTCCTCGGCATGTGGGCAAACACACACACACACATACACACACACACACACAAACAGAGGCAAGGATAATACATACAGGCATACACAGTGCTCTCACATGTTAACATTTAAGAGGTAAAACTATAACAGACTCCATGTTCTTTCCCCTTCTCCCTGTCGTCCTCCTCCTCCTCTTCCCCCAGCTCTTTGAAGTGCTCCATAACAAACTATAACAACAGGAAGTTTTCAATGCGCCACATTGAGAAGGAATGTCACATATGGTATGAGCGAGGGAGGGAGGGAGGAACAGAGGGAATTAGGGAGGATTAAAGAGGAGATAAAGGGATTGTTATATTGATAGAGATGGAGTCAAATGTTCTCCTTCTCAAGTTAAAATTTAGATTTTTAGTGGTTCAAAAAGGTCTTTGTTTTTGTCTTAATAAAAAACAAACATTAAAAAGAAATAATCATCATGTGTGATTTAGAAAAGAATGTCCTTCCTGGTTTAGTCCACTTAACTTTAATATATTAGCTTCACGGAAAGTTAGGAAAAAAAGAAAATAAACGACTTAATAATGTGGTAAGTGTTTTAAGACATGAAACAAAAAATTGTGCAACAGTTTAAAATGCCATCATAAATCTGGGAATCAATCTTCCCAGCAAACACTCAAGCATACACCAGGTTAAAGACGCAACATAACATACGAAGACCTGTTTTTCTGGCCATAAAACTACTTTATTATTTTTAAAAGAGTTCATGACTTTTGATTAAAATGCTCAGCCATCCCTGCATGATAATAATAATGTTTAATTGTTTCACTGTGCATTGAAAATTTACTGATTTTTCCATTACATACTGTGGTCCAGTTTTTTATTTGGTTTTCCACTGTTTTCCATCCAATGACAGAACTAAACAGTGATTTATAAATTGTATCTAGTGACTGGATAAATAATCATCACAGTAGTAGATCTGACAAATACACACAGCAGTATACATGTTAATACATGATAATCTTTAGAGACTAAATCATGTGTTTTTTTTTATGTTCAGTAAGTAAAATGAGAAAGCTAGCTTTCAGGTTAGTTCGCCTTCTTATGGTGGAGAAACAGCTTCCTGTTTCTGAGGCAAAGCTTAATTCCTCACTGTGGCGACAAACTTTTACCAAGACTCTAGTGTTTGTTGCGTTACCCTCCGTTCTTTTCAGAAGCAGCAGGTGGCCACACTAAGGTTTTTTACAATATCCCACCTTTATCGAGGCGTTACTTCCTGTGGTGGAAAACAAAATGCCTGCCACCAGTACAGAACTGTTCCATGCCATTCCTAGTCATGTAAAACCACTATAAAGGTGTTCCCTTTTTTTATTACGAAGCCAAGGAGTCCTGAATTTCATTGGAATAAAACATAAAAAGGGTTTCAAAGGGCTATAGTGCCTTTTCCTTAAGAGTCTAAAATTAGACCTTGTAAACGAATAATACGGGACTGTAACTTTTTTAGGTAATCTCCGTTATACACCTCACAATTTATGCTCAAAACCTATTAGGTCATAGAACTTCAGCCCAAAGACAGGCCTGCATTTGGACCACAGGATAGTTGTAGCCAATGTGACACCAGTTTGTCATAAACATTACCATTTTGGCTGTTTGTTTGTAGAAACAGAGAATTATGGGATATGTTTAGGGTTAGAGATCGAGACCACAAACTCATTAAAGGCTCGTTTACTGAATAAGTACGTCAGTTTAAACATCACTGTCCTCATACGTCCATGTGTCCTTTACATAGGTATAGTTGGTGGGTAATATATCCACCAGAGGGCAGTGCAAAGTTTAGAGTTCACCTTGTTTTGACATCAGTTTTAGTGTATAGTGAACATGGTGACAGTGGAGAAACTCACACTAACCGGCATTCTAATGAAAGAGACATAAAACAGGTGGTCTTTGCAGTCATTAAATACATCATCTTCTTCCTCTTCCTTTTGCAGCCTGCATGTCTGCTGTACTGCTCAGCACGCTCCCATGATTTCCGGCAGTAGTTCTCTGTTTGACCCATCCCGGTGCAGCCCCGAAAACAGATCAAATTACGCATGTAAGTTATGCACAAGACAGACAAAATGCTCTGCATTCGTCTTTAGCCTAGAGCAGTGGTTCCCAACCTGGGGTCCGTGACCCACCCCCAAGAGCACAGGCGGTCCCTGAGGCTTTGAACATTTAGCCACTATTGTCCATAAATTGTCCTTTATTTGAATGAATAAAAGTAAGGCTGTATGTTGTCAATTAACTAACTTTGGCTTTATCAAAGGACAGGACTCAACAAGAATACGTTATATATGGTGAGAATCTCACTTTTAAAAGCCTAAAACCATAAATGGTTTCGGCACAGGGTGGAGCAGGGGGTCCACGGCATTTAAGTATAAGAATGAAGGGGGTCCCCGAGCAAAAAGGGTTAGGAATCACTGGCCTAGAGCATAAATGGGCCTTAAGAAGGAATAGATTGTGTGAGAAGTTGTCATTTTCTCACACTTGTCTAAATATGCAGTTCTTTTTGTAAGCATGCAAGTCGCCCCCTATTGGTTCTTGTGGAAAACACAGGTATAAAGAACTTTAAATTGGCTTCACTTGTCAGACTTGGAATCTGAGTCCATTACCTTCAATTAACCCTGGAGCTTCTTGTTTTTCCTTGTGTTAATAGCTATGCTGTTTTCAGTATTTAGCTTCAGACACTAGAGAATGGAGAGGAGAAGAAAAAGAAGAAAGATTTGCTCAAACCTTTATCAGATAAATGTCTTTGCTGTTTTTCCACCATCCCTTCATCTCTACTCAACTGTGGTTAATTTTCTCCACCTCTGACTCGTCATTCTCACCCTCATTCAGCCCTCCCCCCTCTTCCCCCTCTTCTTCTTCTTCTTTCACCTGTCCTCTCCTCCCTCCTCCTCTCTATCAATCTCTTTCTCCTCTCTCCAACTCCCTCCGTCCATCTCTATCCCTCTCTGCAGTTAAGTCAGTGTAATGTAAATGATGTGCCATCGATCGCCTCTGACAGTGCAAGGACGCTCACCTCTCCTCCTCCTCTTCATCGTCTTGTCATCTCTCTCTCTCTTTCACACCCCTCTTTCACTCCATCTCTTCTGTTGCTCTTTCCTCCACCTCACATCTTTTATCTCTCTCTCACCATCTTCCCATGTCTGTCTACCTCGTTCGCCCGCTGCCTCCCACGCCTGTCATCTTTCATCTGTCCCTCTCCCTTCATTTTCCTCCCTTCTCTCTCTTTCACCGGCCATCATTTATATCTCTCTCTCCCTCCATTGTTCTTTCAGAGCATCTGCTCTCTCTACCTGCCTCTGCCATCTTTTATCTCAGCCTCTCTTCATTTCTCCTCCTGTCTTTCTTTCGTTCTGTCTCTCTTTGCTGTCTCTGCAGTCCATCTTAGGCCTCACTTAAAGGAACACAGACCACCACTACAGGTTCTGTCTAATTATGGCTGCTGTGGATCTTTAATCTCTTCTCTTATAATATATATTCATATCTTGATAATCATCAAGAGATCATCACATTAAAATTCACGATCAGGTTTCTGCCGCTTAATAATATGTCAGCAAATTCATAAAGGCTCTATGTTTTTATGTGTTGCTTTAGTTTGAGTCTCTTTCTCAGCTCTGATGTTTATTCAACACTAGTTTAGGGATTAGTATCAGATCTGGGATCAGTTTAGACAACAAGCTGGTAGAGGGAAGGTTGTGGTTTCAGTTAAAGGTATAGGAAGCGATCACTGAGTCTTTCATGCAACCTTTCAAACAATCTTCCTCCAAGCAGAGAAATGCTACATGTGATGTAGATCTTAAGTGGGAAGTTGGGACTTGAAATAATGTCATTTTTTGTGCTTGAGCTCTAAAAGCTTTTAAGTTCACGGAATAAGATGCCAGTTATGACTCGTGAGTTACTAAGAAGGAAATCTGAATGTTTGTGATATTTTCTTTTATTTTAAGCTATCAGTAAATCAAAGAAATTAAATATGATATACCAATTATTTTATATTCTAAGCATCAGTAGATAGTTTTAGTCCTCACTGTCAATAAAGGAGTTTTCATTTTGTATTGAATTAAATCTAAATGAAAACATACGTGAATCAGAAGCTTGACCTAATTGTTTTGTCCAAGTAACGTCTCTGATTATGTAAATGCTTTGCGTCTAGTGAAATATAGGGCAGCAACAGTCCGTATTGTGGTTGTGATTAATGTGAATAAAACAGAATAGAATCCTCATAGTCCTTTCTTTTTTTTCCACAACTTCTTTTGGGAAGTGAAACCTTGAAAAATTGTCAACAGCATGTATGTTTGTTATAATACCGACAAAGTTCTCATTTTCTGAAAATAACTATCAGAGACGAACATAAATTTAATTGTTATTGGGAATATTTTTAACATCCCTACAGAAAAATAAATTTTTATTTTTTTGTTTGTCCATGTTCATCATCTCATTAATTAAAGATGCAAATGTGTTCGATATTAATAAAATTAATCAGGTCAAATAATGTAATTTACTTCTTGTTTTCTACCACATGTTGGACCACTCTTCTTCTTCTCCTGCTTCTTTAGCGTCCTTTAACCCTCCTCCTCTTTTATTCCTTCTTGTCCTCCTTTGTGTCCATTCTTCTTCCCTGCACTCCTTCGTTTCATCCTCCTTATCCAAATAGAGGGCAAAGACAATCCAATAAACACCCCCGTTCTCAACAGCTGGAAAGAGAGAGTGTGTGTCCGTGTGTGTGCATGTGTGTGCGTGTGTCAGCTAAGCACCGAGTCAGCAGAAAACTAGGATGACACTCTGAGCGCCGGACAGGAATGTCACAGAAAAAAAGAGAGATGAAGAAATAAAGAAGGAGAGAAAGGAAGGAGAAGGGGAAAGAAAAGACAGATGGGACGGAGGGAGGTGAGGAAGAAGAGACGAAGAAAACTCTGGGGACTCAGAATGACACATGCAGTATTACTCACCGTCCTCATACATCACACACACAAACACGCACATGTAGACACACATCGATACGCACTCTGGCTCATTCTCTTGTGCACAAACAGACACACAAGGACACTAAAAGACAAACACTCTCACTTTCTTCTTCTGTCTCTCCAGCAGCAGCAGCAGCAGCCTTTCCCAACCAAAAATAGATTTTAGAGAAAATGTGCCCACTAGAGACAAACAGGAGATTTACAGTCTCCAAACCAAATCCTCTGATTATGTAGCTGCAAAAGTGAAGAAGCCTAAATTAAAATGTTCATATGATTATTCAAGTTGTTTTGAGGTCACGTGTAATCAGAGGTGGAGCTGGAGGTTTGGCACAGCTGGAATCTGACTGGCCAGTTTTCAGGCCGTCAGAATGAGAAGGTGTTAAAAATGAACCATTCATATCAGAACCTCTGAGTGAAACATGCTAACATCTCATGACTTGACCACACAGAGACAGTGAACAACTACAAAGCGACAGAAATAAAAGCAACAAACATCACAATGATCTCAGACTTCAGACTAAAATGATTATAAAGACACTAAAGACCATCACAAAATCACACAAAAACACAAGAAAGATGCAAAACAAAGATTTAAAATAATCATAAAGAAACATTTGACAGCCACAAAGAGACAAAAAGAAAATTATTTGCAAGGATTAGAAAGAAAAAACAATGAAAAAATACATTTAAAAAAGAATAGCACAAGCAAGAATGACTAACGAAGCCATAAACACAAACAAAGTAAACTACAACATTTGTCTCTAGAAATTTAAACTACAAGGAGACAAAAAAAAACAGAAATGGGGAAAAAAAATTATTGTGAGGAGGGAAAAATGCAAAGGAAAGCAACTTCTGACATTAAAAAATGACAGAAAAGAAGGCAAGACCAACACAAAATACAATGAGTATCTGCAGTAGGGCACTGAGAAATTATAAACATTAACAAAATCACAACAAACAAACAGATAAAAGAAAAACAGCAACAACAACAACTAAAGGAGACCCTAAACAACTTGATATAAACTGAGTATAAGCTGCACGTATACCACAACTGTAATAAAGAGAACTAAAAAGAGACAAAAACAACAAAAATGAAATATTTAAAGGGCACAGAAAGAAACAGAGAAATACCATAAACACTAACACTGAACAAATACAAAGACACAATAAATGCTTAAAAACAAAAGAACAGACAAATGACCACTACTACAAACTACAAAGAAACAACAAATTACAAAAGGACTGCAAACTGCTACAAAACAACAACACAAAGCTTTTTCAGGCTTTATTTAACCAAATGTTGTAATTTAGGGAATGTTTTCTTGTGCTATCCATAAAAAAAAAATGTAATACCACTGTAATGCCAGTTTGTACCACTAGATGGGCCGTGAGTCACCACAGTGTCTACTCTACTCTGAAACCAACAGAGGAACAAGTGGACGGTACCAGAAGCAAGCTAACTGGTGGCAAAGAGAACAGACAGATGAGAAGAATAAAACAGTATTCATGTGGATTTTTACCTTCACTTATTTTTTAACAAGACGTTGAAAAGACGGAAGTGATTCTGCTCTTTGCAAATCAAAGTATTCGGAAGAAATCTACGTGGTTAATCCGATTTCTCAGTACTGATAATTGTAGTTATCTGATAGAGGATATCACAGTTTGTTTACATGTCTACATCACCACTTGAATTACCTGATAACTCCAGAAATCAGCTAATCAGATTTTTGGTGTGCATATAAACAGGCTCAGTATCAGCCATAAGATCAAAATCAGCGTATGCTTCGCTTAATGTTACTTAAACATTTTTCTTGATGACTTTTTGGTTAAAAGTCCCATATTATACATTTTTTTACACTTTCATATGGGTATCAGAGGTCCAACAACATTGTTTTCAAAGTGTATTACCCCAAACTCGGCCTTGGTCCTTAACTTCAGCCATTCTAAATGTGGCTCTAATGAGTTCTATTGAGAACGGGCTGTTTCTGTGTCTGAACCTTTAAATGTTCATGAGTGGTGCCGGTCCACGGTCCTCTCTGGGAGAGGATCCGGCTTTTCGCTGGCACCCTCTCAGTGATTTAAGAGGGCAGACTCAGCTAGCCGGGGGGACGGGTGAATGACAGTATCCACTACTGGGGGAAATGGTTATTTCCCTTCGTGAGGTCACAAAGGGAAAGATCTCAGACTCACTCGTTTGAGCACTTTCGCTAAAAAGTGGAACAAGCAAGTGAGAGAGGAGACAGAATTTTCTGTTCTGGTACTGTTAGAAAACCTTTAGAAAGTGAATTTTGCATAATATTTTGCATAATATGGGACCTTTAAAATGAAATAAGACAATAATGAATTGGCAGGCAACTGAAACAATAAAGGGTTTTCTTTTTCTTCTTCAAATCCAGTATGCTGCATAGGGAAAAAACAAACAAAACAAAACCTACATTAAGAAAAAAAACATATGTTAGCTAGTAAAAGTCTGCCCCCTTGTGGTGGGAATTTGTAAAGACTACTCCATCTTTAATAAATCCAGCGTCTTTTTTATCTGCTCACAGAGACTAAGTAAAATTAATTTTACACATTGTAAAGCGAAGCGAATGATCAGTTCACAACTATGAATAAATGTAAATACAGTCATCATCAGATGGGGGGCACTAATGCACCAACTGGTTGCTCAGCAACAGAATGAGGAAGTATGCTTTTCTCTCGACTTTTAACATAAAACATTCAGAGCAAACAAAACCATTTGACATAAAAACTGGGTTTTAAAATCCATCAGCACATGGTCGAAATCCAACCCAGTACACCCACACAGACACACACTCCACTACAAACAGATGAGAAAACACACACACACGGAGTCAGAAGGTAAGCCTAGATCCTACAATAAGTCCAGTTTTATGACTAGTGTATAACACCAACAGCTGAATCAATATTAGTTTACACTGGTCACAGTGGACACACACACACACAGATGCAACACACACACACACAACCCTGTTCTTCCATAAACACGCAGAGTGAATCTCCCAGAATATAATATTATTGCAGATTTACACACAGACACACACAGATTAGCTTTTACTCTATTACACTCTCATGGTAGGTCAGTTCGTCCATGTAGAAAAACACACACACACAAACATAGTCAGCCATTATAAAAGTGATAGCAGTGCTGTAATAAAACACACACACACTGAGCTGGTTATTATAAAAAATGATAAACATTCAAAGAGTTGTAAAGTTTTACTGTGATGAACTAACATATCAACTTTATTAACGGCTGACTGTCCTCGTTCTCAGGCTGCAGCCGCGTTTTAACACACCCATTTAAACCATTTTAATTCCCTTTTTTCCTCCCCATATAAGAACTGATGTGAAGTCAGAAGCATTAAACTGCTTTATGGTGACAAAGTCACTTTAAGTGCAGAGTTTCAGGGCTGGACGCCTCTCAGCAGCAGGGTCTCACTGGCCAGGAAAGAAGTCATAGTTTCCGTTGATAATCACACAAAGCAGATGGCTTATCTGCAAAACTGAAACACTTGGAGTTATTTAGAAAGTCAACAGGCAGGAAAATATGAGGACTTCCAATGTATAAGGATCTGCTTTCCATGTATTCTTTCATGTGCAGGTGGAGGTCTGGACAAAATTAAATTAATGCAATTTATAACTTTTTCAAGGAACAAACTAAAACTGCAACAGTTCTGTAATCTGTTTTTACTTATTTAAAGCAAAGAAGTCTTATGTGAAATAAAATTGCGGTATTATTGCTTATTAGATTATTTATTAAATTTATAAAATTATAGATTATTTACTCTTTTTTTTGTTTTTTATTTTTTTTAGAATAATCTTATTAAATAATTACATCTGCTTTAAGAGTACAAAGTAAGGTTTTGTTTCTTGCATACGAACTTTGGTTAGTTGGACCTGACCTAACGTCTAACATGTGGGGTTAGAAGTTACTGCATGCAGATCCCTGGATTTCAAGAGGTCAAGACCAGAACACACCAGCAGTGAATAGGTTATTAAAAGCAAGCATCTTTATTTCTATTGACACAGCAGCACTCTTCCACACTCCTCAACACGGTCCTATTTTTAAGCTTCACTGTTCCTGAAAAACACACTTTTTACACCCACCTATTTTGCAAGTACTTCACTGCTCTGATTCCTGCTCTTCTTCTATGGTGTTTTTATGGTTTATCGTCCCCAACGTTATTTTAGATAGCTTTATTTTTAAAGCAGATGAGGAGAGATTAATAATAATAATTATTATAATAAATCACATCTATGTAACCCCCTTCAAGGCACTTAAAGTCATTTGAATCCATTATTCATTAGTAAGAGTACTAAGCTACATGTGTAGGCACAGCTGCCCTGGGGCAGACTGACAGAAACATGGCTGCCAATCCGCAGTGATTGCCCAAGTGAAGTGTCTTGCCCAAGGACACCAAGGTTAAAGCATGGAAAGTTCTATTCGCCGATGGATGGTGGAAATCAAGTTTAAGTAGTGGATAACACCACAATAATGTGAATGTGCCTTCATTTAAATCACTCTGGCTCTGAATAGTCAGGGAGCCCCTGACTGTGAGGGGCCCCCTTGGGGTCCAGGGACCCCAGGTTAGGAACCTGTCCAAACTTACTCAAACAAAATAATGGTTTTAGAACTGTAGCATCATTCGACAAAGTCATCATTCAAGCAACTTAAAAACATCTGTGCAGTAAATTTGATACTTACATGTACAAAAATCTCCTATGGAGGGAATGAAAGTGGCAGAATATCTTCCATGGTCTTTCCCCTCCATACAGCCCACTATGTGGGACATACTTGAGCCAATCTGTGCATGCATACTGGGACAAATACGGTGGTCCAGTTATATTGTGGGGTCAAACTCAAATGTAGCACCACTCATCTGTGCATGTTGCTAGTCGGTGTGATGATGATGCAATGATAAAACTTTATTATTGGCACTGAGGTGGAATAATTTTGAGTTTTTTGTAGAACTGTTTTCCATTTAGATCCATTTAGTTCTCCAAATGGTATTTAAAAATTGTTTTTGAAATGACATTTTCCACAAGATAAGGACTTAAAACACTTGAAAAGAAGTCAGTTCATTATTAATTAACCAGTTATTTTGTAACAATTAATAGTGTGAATCTCCAATAAATTCAATGTTTAGGGGGCTACATTTTCCCTGGCTACCATTCAAAGTAAATTATGGTCTTGATTAGAAAACCAAAAAGCACTCAACTCTAATTAAATCCAACAATATTAACAAACAGACACAAACCCGTTAAAATAAAAGGTTAATTTTAAGTCTTGTTGGTGGCCGTACTTGATCTCTAAATGGACCAAACCTCTTTGGCAGAGCCGAGCTGCATAATATCTGCCTCGAGCTACGGTGGCCTGCAGATGTCACAAACAATAACACTTTCCCAACAGAGGGAAGTAATCTGGCTAATTAGAGCAGAGAACCAGATCCAGAAAAACAGTCCAGTAAGGAGGCAATATATCACCACACTAACTACTGGAACAATAAAAATGCTTTGTCATTTGCTTTTTTGGCATGAGAACAGGGGCTTTTCATTCCTCACAGGTTAAATATTCAGTTGAGTTGGGTTGCTTTTTGCTTGAGGGGAAGTTCTGCAAAACATAAAAGAAAGCCACAAACAGCAGCTGGTGAAGCAATTAAAGACCTGCTTCTATTGATCAACGTTCTCCAGAGGAAATATCATGGACATATTGTTCAATAGGCTAGCTTCAATAAAAAGTATGACTTTCTGCTTCATGTGGTCTTCACTGCTGCTGCTATTTGATCCTGACCTGGTCCCAAAGTGGCATAAATGAGCTCCGTCAGAGGAAGTGATGCTGCCCAGTCTGCAGCTTTAACTGGGTCCTAATTTACAAGGCTGTCAATAGTATTTGATTACACACAAAATGCAGCACTTTATAAGGTTGTTAACTCTGTTATCAGTTAGTCAATGGGAAGAAGGGGAGGAAGGCCTGCTTTATTATTACAGTTGTTGTAGGTCATGCTAACATCTCAAAGTACAACTTCACCTCCATCCGTCTCTTCAAACAGACTTTCATGGGCTCCATGATTTTTCTGTAGGTGATGCTTTTCTTCTGTTTGCCCAACGAAAACAAGCCAACACATATTTTTTGAAGGAAAAAAAATATATAGGTTATGTGTAACATGTTTGTTGCATATTGCCTATAAAAATATCCAATATGTTGCAGAGAAAAGCACTAAGAAAAAACTTCACATTTTATAAGTTGGTAACATCAGAATTTGTGGGTTTTAACAGAAAGTTTCATTACAATAACAAAGAATATTAATCCATTTATCACTCACTTCATCACCAGTTGTGTGCTCGTCTGTAGACAATCTATATTTTGTTTCAGCTTCTAGCTGATTTCTTGCAAAGTTTCCTCAAATTCTCCTAAAAATCTGAAGTTGGTAGCTGGAAAAGAACTAGAAAATTCCCAAAACAACAAATTTAGTCCCGTTATAACTAATTTGGAGAAAGAGTAGCCTGGTTTGAATTTGTCTTTCATTCAAGACAAAGACCATTCAAACATCAGTTTGAATGGTCTAAACAACATTCGGAAAGTGGCACAGCGGGAAACTGTTTGAGGGGGGATCTTTTCTACGGCTGCACTACTAAACACGCATGTAGCCGAGCATGTGTATTATTAAAGATGCTGAGTGGTGGAAATGAGTAAAGAAAGTTGAGAAAGTGAAGCTGTAGCAGACGAAGTTGATAAAGATGCAAGAGAGGAATTTTGGCCATTAGCCACTCTTCCACAGTAACTCTTCTTTCCATCAGTGTAATGTGTGGTTAGTCCCAGGGCTCAAATTACTCCAGGGCTTTGGGGGGGTGACTTGTTTTCGTGCATGCACCACAACTTCGCAAGTCACATACACAAGCATTTATATTAGCGCCCGTTAGCGGTCAAAAACTACTAAACTTTTTTATTACTACTATTAAAAAAATAAAAAATAAAAATAACTCTGCTACTATTGTATGCAGCTTGTTAAATCAGAAACAGGGACGGAAATTTTTTTAACAACCAGAAAAGTAAGCAGATCAAGTGTTTGTTTCATGGACGCTCACAGCAAACAACAAACAAACAAGGCTGCTTCCACGGTGCTGAAGGAAATAACGATTGGAAGATTTAAATAAATGAATAAACACAGAATACTGACAAATTAATGCTATTATTTTCAAGAAACATTAGGAACCTTATTGAAAAATTACCCGACTTACCCGTCATATATATGAACAAATCTAAAATTCTTCGCTTACGAGAATGTGTCAGATCATTAGCGGAGGTCATAATACACCAATGATAACACATTTATAAATGCAGACATTGATTTTGGCCAGTAAACAACAGAAAATGTTACACAATGTCCCTTTAAATACTAGATTTTAAAATTAGTGACATTTGATGACCTGCTGGCAAAGAATGGCAAAATTATATCACAGATTAATTGGATGAAAATCACATTAATTTTTCTATAAATGTCCTATTATTAATCCATTTAAAGAAATCAGTAGCATCTTCAAGTAAAAAGCAGCAAAATAATTCATGTTTCAAATATTTGTAAATATTTTAAGAGAAAAGAGAAAAAAGGTAAAGATCTGATAAACCTGGTGTTTTTCTTTCACATGTGATAAAAGATCTTACTCTTCTTTTTAATAATAATCCAAAAATCACAGGACGCATCCCTTCAGCTCATTTCTGTATCAATCAGAGAAAGAGGAACAACATTTTGATGTGTGGAAACACTGGAGTCATTTTCGGGCTCCTGTTGCAGAGGGTGTATCAGCTCAGAATGACGCAAGGCTTCATTTCTGCAGCCTCCCAAGAACATTATGCTCCAAAACACAATCTATTTAATGCAAAATGACACCGTTTGTGCCATCAGGGGATTCAAGCAGGTCTCCGAACCAAGAGAGATGTCATTTTGCATTAAAGGACAGAAGGTGAGCTGGAGCACGGTGGCATGAGGAAATGAAAATGTAACAACTGTGTGCTGGCTGTAATGTCAAGCATAAGACTTGATAGCATCCCAGATATAATTTTTGATATATTACAACTGAATCTGTTTGAATGTGTAAACAGGGTACATGAGTCCCGCAGAAACCTGGATACAGTGACACACTAAGTTACGTCAAGAGTTAGAGAAAAGACAGAAACAGCAGATTCTTTATCACAAAGACACACAGCATGCAAGGAATAGTACAAATGCAAATTAAGGATATGATGCTGGGACAGATTCATGTGTACAAGAAGAGGGATAATTGGGTTTCTCTCTCCATGACTCAAAACCTTAAAACTGATGGGAGGACTTTTACAGGTGAGACATCCTGCAGAGCGTCTTCTACGAAGCATCTCCACTTACATCCTGAGAAATTATCATATTCTCATGAAATGTTGTATTAATGTCATCTAGAAATGACATTAATGGATCTGTGTGATTCAGCTCAGCAGGTGATTGGCTGATTGATCACACCGTACGCTCAGTTAAAGTAATTAATCAAGAAGTTTTTGGATCAAAAAAACTCTCTTCCATTGTTGTTTAGTTGGAACAACTTATGTTCAAAGCAGCAGGTTGCAGTTTTCACCATTTAGGCCTCATCAACGACATAAACTTTAACAATTGTAAAAATAATTTCCTTATTTCTGTCAGCCCTTTTTAATTTTTGTTTACCCCAGAGATTGTATCTGTATTTTCATCTGCCGGCTCTGTAACTGTATCTAGACAATTAAGCTCCGTCTGACTCTTTGTCTGCCTCAGCGACTCAGGAGTGAGCAGCCTGTGAGTTCACCGGTGTTTCCAGTAAATATCAGGCCCGATGTGACACACCAGCTCGCTCTCTCTGTGACAGTCATTCCCTTTCCTGGAAGCAGATGCCCTGTAAAAGATCGCGGCTGTTTTTCTGACTGATTAGATTTCACAGACACCACCTACACAAACTAAACTTTGTCTCCTCTTTCTTTTTTTTTTTAAAGAATAAATAAACCAGCTTGTTTTTGCCATCATTATGCTGTTGTAGTCTAGTTAATCAGTTTTCAGGGAGTCCACTGTATTGTCTGGATTGCGCTAAGTCAGCCCTAACCAGCACCAAGCTTTAATGGAGTCAGCATTGGTTGTCTATTAATTATAGCTGACTGATAATTTTGCTGTTTTGTTCTTTTAATGTTACAACAATGTAAACGGTGTTGCAAATTAAGCAGACGATGTTGTGTTTGCGCTGGTTATTGTTCATATTTAGGTACTTGGGATACTTCAAGTACTGAATATGCTCATTGAATTGCAACAATGCCATTTCCCACTTCAGGGAAAGAAATGGATCCATCACATCAAAAGCTAAAAACAAATTATTTCAACATTATTAAACACTGTCAGGACAAAAATAGTGGGGGTTTTGGAAAACATGGATGCAAATGTTCAGATGATAAAGATGAGTGAGAAGTCCATCTGAGTCACCAGTAAGATCTGAGATGAGGATGATGTCACTGCGAGACCTGAGACACAATGATTATGGCTTTACAGAGTTTTCTGCAATTCATTTAAAAGCTGCTGAGGATCATGACTCAAATTTCCAGGAAATCAGCTGACTTTGGATAGAGAGAGGCCAATGCTGTCAAAACCCTTACTGACCTAAAACAAGTAAAGCCATTTCTAAGGTCACACTACAAGATCTTCTTTGTGAAGCTTCCATCTTACTGCTCCTAATGTGCTAAAAATTTTTACCACAAAATCTATAAAGGATTGTGGCTATGTGGATAGGATCTTTGTTAAAACTGCAACAAGACCCAGGGACACTGACACTACTGGGAGAGAAGATGACAAGTAAAAGGAATGGTGTCATCTCTTATGTGGCTGGAACATGTGAGAAACTCCGGAGGACTTTTACATGGATAAACAAACAGCAAATACCCGTGTTTTTCAAACCCAGCCACAACGGAAAAACTGATTAATCTTAAGGACTCTGCACTCTCAAAAAAAACAAAAACAAAAAAAACAAAAAAACAACATGGTGTATGCAGTTCAAAACTGAGACATCACCTCTCACCCACAACAGCATCTTTTTAAGTTAGCCCAAGGAGATTGACAACACTTAACTTAGCTTATAGCAAAATTATGAGCAACGATCACTCTAACAGGACCTCAGATGAGTCACAACTAAGCGGCAATCTCCGGCAGTGAAATGTGAAGCCCATGCGGAAGTGCAAAAAATTGCAGTTCACTCCTCATCCGCTAGGGGCTGCCTCCAACACAGAGCAAATCCCTGCAGACTCCCATGTTAAAAAGACCAACTTCACAGCAGAAATAAACATGTTTAAAGCCTGGTACAAAAATTCATTTTAGGTCAAATTTACTTTCTTGACAACTGTGAGGGGGGTGAATTTTTTTCTAACTCATCCATTTGGATGTTATTTAATCTTTAAATTCTGCATAATTAGGGGAGTGTCCATTTGATTGACATGTATCCAATATCAGTAGCAATAAGGTAGGGTGTAGCACAACCGCAGTTTTTAGCCAGCTAATAGTGTGCCTTAGCTTTAGCCCACCTACCTTCATTAGCCGGTTAGTTCACGTTAGAATCGAGTTGGGTCAGTTAGCTCTTAGCTACAGGCAGCTTGGAGTTTGATAGACGTCAATCATCCACCTCCACGCTCACAGCCCCATTTTTGGGGCGACGGTAGGCGTGACGCTGCCAAGATAGCAGTGGTAGGAACCGCCCAACTAGCTTCACTTTTGCTCTTCTGAAACCTACGAGTGACGTCACGGAGGCTCCATCCATCTTTTATATTCAGTCTATGGTCAACGACTGTCATAGGCTCCAAAACATCAGTGGTTTCACAGGCTACTTAAAGTGTACCCCTACTTTTTTGCGTAACTCCACCCACTGCCGAATTTGAAAAGTGCCTGAAACTGCAAGAGTTAGGGTGGGAGGTATGGGGTGATCAGTGAGCGGAGAGTGGGCGGGTCAGGATACACAGGCAGAAATGATCGACACACAGCAGCTCAGCTACTGGCAAGATGGTACGCAAGATTCACAAAGCACGTACGCCACAGAGCCACGTCTTTGAGGTGGAAGACTTTTCCCCTCCTGAATCTCTCCAGCTACACAAGAACAAGGTGGTCCTGAACCGTATCAGTCTGAGCAGTTAGCGCTGTTACGCTGGCCTGTCAGCAGCTCCAGCAGCTCTGGAAACCTGTGGTGACTTGCAGCAGGTTGTGGCAGCTGCAGGAAGTGCTGCTGTAAGTTGCCACTGCTACGATTTCAGCTGCTGTCTGTCGCCAGATCAGCAGGTAAAGAAAGCCCAGTGTTATTTTTACACCCCTCAAAAGCAAAAATCTGTCCCATTGCAGGAATATGTCATCAGAAACTCTGTGAAAGAATAGAAGTCTGAAACTAGCAAATCTACACCATACAAGTTCACATCCCCTCATATGCGTTGGTGGGCATGGTTTTCTATGCCTGCTAGGCAAGGACTCATCTGTTTGCATCTGGAGGAAGGGGCTATGGCAGGGCTACTCAATTCGGTCCTACGAGGGCCGCAATCCAGCAGGTTTTCCATGTATCCCTGCACCAACACACCTGAGTCAAATTAGGTGGCTCTAACAGCCAATCAGGTTCTACACAATGACTCATTAATTTGACTCAGGTGTGTTGGTGCAGGGATACATGGAAAACCTGCTGGATTGCGGCCCTCGTAGGACCGAATTGAGTAGCCCTGGGCTATGGGGTTTTACAATTTTTTCATGACGTAGATAATCTCTCTATATCACAAAAAACATAACCTGGTTTTAAGCTATTCTTTTTACCCACAAAATCCATTTTCTAGAATAAATGGGAAAAAAAAAACATTTTATCAACAGTATGTGGTTTAATCACAATAAAGTAATACTGTGTTGTTTACAGCTCAAAAAACACAATTTTGGGTGCTCTACCCCTTTAAGTAAAATCTTCCTCTACCTCCATCAGAACGGAAGAGGCTTATCTGGAAGGTAGCAAACATCTTCAAGAAACCAAACCCAGTCCAGCTGACTTATATAAAGCTGAGGTTTTTATATAGAGCAGATCAATCCAAGCAAGTACCATAAGTTTTAATGGCTGCAATGTGCAGCTAGCTTAGATAGCTAGTTAGCTGACTAAAAGGTTAGCTTATCTGAATTTTCTTACTGCTCTATCTAAATTTAATTATGACAAAAAAGTCCAAGAAACCAAGAAGAACTTGAACATTTCTCAGTTGCTCAAACAATTAAAACAAACTGTACTTATCTGTCATTGACTAGCACGTAGTAGTACGCTTACTGGTGCTTATTGGTGATTAAACACTCTAGCGACTGAGGTCAGCGACTGAGGGAATAAACTCAATCAACTAACTGAGGAGTTATTGAATGACGGCAAACTAAAACATTTTTAGTCAGTATAATAAAATAGAACATATCCAACAGTATGTGATAGGAATGGAGCTCAAGAGTCAAAAATGTTGACATACCTTTGAATCAAATAGCCACTGGGCGCTGAAGATGTCTTCACAAATTCAATAGAGTCCTAAAATGTTTAGAAGGGGTTTCATGTCCGAATGCATATGCATATCTGCAACATTCAGTCCGAACTTCTAGCGATTTTCCTCCAAGCATTTATGTGACAGCTCCGTAACAGTGAGACAACATGCAAGCAACGTAATCCAGAGCATTTGTTGCTGCAGAGCAGGTTGAGTGAGTACGTGTACTGGTGAGAGTTACCTCAACAATTTTCTTTTTTGCTAACATGCAACATCAACATCATCTGTTGAGAAAATACAGCAGCAAACTAAAGAACTGATGCAACACTGAAATGTTCTTTTTAGCATTTGCTTAAAGGGCTCTAAAATATTTGAGGTTTGAGTTGATTCAGATGGTGAAACTTTTCCAGTAGCACCTTCCTGAGTAGCTGAATAGGCACACATTAAACAAAATCTTGCTAATGATTTGTTTTGGTTCAATAGGACATTTGATCATAATCGTCTCAAGAGATAAGCCATATATTGTCCCCTCTTTCTTTCTCCCATTAGCTCTATTCTCTACGCTTCTGGTTCGTCAATCGCTTCAAACTGCTTGAGTTAACAGTGAAAAACCATTAAATATGGCTGGAGCTGGAGCGGGTATCATGAAGCAGAGACAGAGTAGAGGAATGTGGCTTTTGTAGGTCACCCCCAAACAAAGCATAAGGGAACAAACCATACACTAACACACACACACATACATACACACTAATGCTACAGGCTGGGAGAGCGCTGTGAACTCTCCACTAATGTACAACAATGCATAAGGAAAACACAGCCAGGTGCACACACTCATACCCACATGTTGTCTCTGACACACACACACACATACACACACAATCAAGAAAGAGTTCACACGAACACTGAAGCCTGTGGTATTTGTTGGCCTCAAGTGGGTCACTCTCTCTCTCTCTCTCACACACACACACACACACATACACTCACACACAGGACAAATAATCATGCAGCTTTCATCCTCCAAGGCAGGAAATGCTGCTTTTAAGCTGTTTGTGTTTGAACTTGTCTTTTGAATCAAACACACAGATTTAAACACACACAACTTTTTTTATAGGAGTTACAGAAGCACAAAAACACACTAATAACTGAGTGAAAATGTCCTTTCTACAAGATAAACACAAGCTCATAAAGACATGTTAGTCTCAGAGATGATCACACACACATTTATTCTCCCTTCACATACCAATGGCTGAGCAGAAGTCTCAGTTCTCCAAAAACTACAAACATGGCTGAGATTTGACAAATCCTGAAGGAATCCAAACAACAACAGTGGGAAGTTTTCTGTCCTGCTCACAAGAGAGATGGATGAAGAGAGGGAGGCCGAGGAAAGAAAGGAGGTAAAGAAGATTTGAAAAAGCTCAAAGAAAACAAGAAAAGGGGAATAAGGCAGGAATAAAGATGGGAGGATGGCAAAGAGCTGGGGAAGGAAAACGGGAAAGGAGGAGAAAAGCAGAAAGAAAAATAAGAAGTGGAAGATAAAGGAGGGAGCTCATTTCAGAATGAATTGCTTTGTCCTGCAGAAAGACGGAGGCAAAAAACAAGAAGAAGACAGAGATGTCTGACAGGCAAGAGAAACGAGGGGAGGAAGGAGAGAAAGCAGAGCAGTGGGGTTGATTAATGGTCATGGAAAGAGGAGAAAAAGAAGACATTCTGTCCATCTATTGTGGGATGACAGGAATAGAGGAAAGAGAGATAGAAAGACATGCACGCAGATTCATAAATCTACTTTCTCTTGCCTTCTTCAACAAGTCAAAGGTCACCAGTGTCGTGATAAAAATCACTGTCCAGCAGAGACGCCACACACACCCACACACACACCTGTGTTCAATATCACACTCAGATCTGGTTTGTCATGTTTTAAAGAAGAAAAAGAAAACATCCACCACACCCTAAACATAAGTAAAGTTGGTTTGGAGAAGTCAATTACCTCACCCTCAGACACCGGTGGTGTTAAAATACTTGTGTCTCATAGGAGGAAGCTAAAGCTGGCCTCGTTTGTGTTGGATGATTTTCAGCAACAAGCAGCCGTAAAAAGTGGTAAAATCACAAATAACTCACATGTTGAGAAAATGGCAAGACCTCAAATCTTCAGTCTCCTGATGTTTTCAAACCGAACACTTTTAGTCTCCTGCAGGCTAAAGAAAAAACCTCCGTCTCGAGGCGAGCCTCCAGAAAATAGATAGACATATTTTAGGATCATGAACCACATGCTGAGAATCACAACAAGCCGCTTCAAGCTTAATGTAAACAATTTGTTATTCTCTAATAAGCCATCTCATTTCTAAAAAGATTTCCCCTTGCAGTTAAAAAAAATTAACAAAATTGGTTTACATGTAAAATAAACATTTTCAATATTATCAGTAGCTTTTTTTCAAATGATGGCAATGAACCGAGAGGCTAACCAATGAGGTCTGTGTGTGTCAACAAGCCTCGGGGCACCAGTTAATTTCAGAGGGAACTGTCATGTTTGCACAGCTCGACATCACATTTAAAAAAAAGTTAAAAAAAAAAACCAAAACATTACGAAACTGGTCAGGGAGGCAGTGGTATGGTCTCCATCTGCAGAGCTCGTCTTCTTTTTAAACACATTAAAGGGGAATTACTTTTGGACTGGAGTGAAAGTTACAAATATGCAGTGTTTGCACGTTTGGATGAATGCATCACTGAATCTTAAAAAGTGTGTGTGACTCATGTAAAACATTAGCCATGTAAAGTATAGTTCTCAGCTCTAAACTGTCCCTCCAGGATTTCACTGCATTTTTTGTGATTTTTGCAACTTAAAATGCCTGATTTTGCAGCAGCTTTTGTACAAAGTTTTATTCTTTGAAAAAGTGCATCAAATTTGAAAAAAAAAAGTTATAAAATGTTAAATGTGTTTATTAAAATAAGCACACTGGAAGAGTTTTTCACTATTTAGCAGAGTGCTGTTGACGCAGCAACTATTGTTAAAACAGCCATCACTAAAACAAAGGAAAGAAATGAAGGGGGGTAGCCTATATTCTAATTGTTTAGCATTTATAGCAGATCTGGATTATATAATCTCATTGTGGTGAGTTTCCTCACCTATTTATGCATTTCAGATCTTATTTTGTGGAAAATGTTTATGAGTAGGCGACTTTTGTTTGTCTTCCACCACAACCTCGCACATGGTACAAAACACTTTTGGTCGGGCCTGGGACAAGCTGACCACAACCCCTCCCTGAACACTGGGAAAGTGTTATTGACAGTGGCACATCTTGTCCCACACACCTCTGCACATTAATAACCAGAAACATGGAAATAAAATGTTACACCGTATCAGGTAATGCAGAGAAACAAAGTTGTAATAAAGTTACTATGAATGGACAAAATTGCAAAGATGTGCAGAATTCGCGAGGACTGGTGGAATTTGCATTAATAGCTGCAACATTTCAAAATGCTGGAAGGATTGTTTAGAATAAAAAGAGCAAAATAATGGATTTTACTTCTCTATGAAGAAGAAATCAACTCAATATTCCATCACTTCATTTTGGCATTGTAAATGCAGATAAAGAAACTAAGAGGTATGCAGTTATAGGACTGACCTGGAACGATGTCTATTTTTGACCTGAATTGCAACATTCAATGTTGTTGGTGCCTAGATATTATTTTTTTAAAAAAGGACTAAAAAAGTACTAGATAATGGCTCCATGTGGATTTCAAACCTGAGTCTTGAGACTCAGATACAACATGCCCTGCAAAGAATTCCAGATTTTTTTGTGATACTAGTTCACAACTGCATATGCGCTTTAAAAATGCCATTCCTCTGTATGAGATGCTTTCTAAACAATCTAATTTACCCTTTCCTCTAAAATAACACATCTAAACATCTAACTATTCCACTTTAATAAAAAGGTAAGTTCAAATTAAACTTAAAGCAGAAAAAAAAAACAGCTGGAAAAACAGAAGAGCATCTGATGAAGAGACATTTTGATTCACCTTAAAGTTTCTCTGAAATGCAACAAACCTAGATTTCTTAAGTCTGTTTATGTTTTAAATTACCCGTCTGCACTTTGGTGGCTTCATTGGTACAAGGTTTTGAATATGTAATAAATGGGAAAGTTTATTGAAACTCTTTCACTCAACAGCAGCAGCTTCTTTAGCGTGGTATCGCTCAGGTCTCCTGACTAAGACCCTTTTATTTTATCCAGAAAATGTGCTTTAAACTCCTCTTCCTGGTTCAAATTTTAAAAAGTAGCAGGGCTAAATTCGTAATAGGATTTTCAGGTAAACTACATATACATGTAATCTTAAAGAAAACAATTAAAACAGTAGAAAGACTGAAAAAGAGAGACCTTTTCAGATTTCAATCTGCATCATTGGTAAATATTTCAGTTGAGAAACCAAACTTTTTCAAAGTTATGCTCACTTCATTGTGATGTCCACAAAACAACGTAATCACTTAAACAGTCTAAAGGTTTGAACTGGATTAATTGTATTCTTTGTGCGAAACGGTAGGTGGCACCACTGATTAAAATAGCAAGACTACACTGCTAGAAAAGTTTTTGAAGAAGTTCTACAGGAAGTTAATTATGTACTCAAAAACAACTGCACAAACACAACGTTGCTGTTTCACTTTGAAGCAGAACTTTAGCCTTTTTTTCCCAACTGCAATAGTTATATTCGGGTTAGGATGGGTCTCACAGGTGCCTGCAAAGACCAGCTTGCTAGCAAAACCTTCCTGTTGTTTGCTGCTCAAGCAGCAAGTTGCAGGTTACAAACTTCTGGAGGTGCACAGTCAACTTAACACCAACAATCTGATTCATCTTTTTTTAAGTTAAGTTTACCACTTGCTAACGTTCCCGAGGTTAAAAAAGTTGGCTTAAACTTTGCTTTAGAAGAACTCTTCATTTATTTTTTTCTGTCAGGTTAAACTCGTTTCAGCTGCACCAAAAAAGCTATAGAAACTACATGTGAAGTCTCATCTTTCTGTCCAGCTATCTGTCTGTCCATCAGTATGTGTGTTGCAGTATTGTTGCTGTTAACATGTCAGAAAGACTGATAATAGAGCAGCTGGGGCATGAAATCACACAGTGAGAAGGAGAGAGTGAGAAAGATGAAAGAAGCCAAAGAGAGACTCCAATAAGGAAAGAAGGGGATGAAACAGACGCCCGAGTACAGACAGAAAAAGTAAAAGGCCCTAGAGAGAGCTAAAAGAGGAATAAAGAGAGACAAGTGGGGGTCGCTGGTTTGGGCAAAGGGTATAACACAGGGTCAGTATGTAAGAGAAAGAGGGCAAGCGGGATGGGGGAGGGCGAGACTCTCAGAGAAAAAGAAACAGACACCAAATTCATTGTTTTCATTGTCTAATTCGAAGCACAGAGAGGGAGATGGTTATGGACAGACAGGGGAGTGGAGGAAGGGAGGAGGCGGCGAGGAAGAGGAGAAGAATGAGGAGGAACATGAGACGAGCTTAGAGAGATTCACACACATTCCTACTTCAGACTCAAGTTTGAGGCTGAAAATGTGCTTTTCTATTTAAAAACATAAGACTGGTTCATCTTCAGAGCAGCTGTATTCCCTCTGCAGAGACTTCCATAAGTTTTCATCACTGTGTCCACTTCCCACTCACATGATCCAGTTGTAACCATGTTAAGGCCTCCATAATTAAATACCTAGCCTGCTTATCTGATTGAGTGTTAACCTACTCTAAAGCTGTCTGTTAAGTGTCAAATACTTCAAATTACAACAGATGAAGCACTAAAAAAAACACAAAAGTTATGTCTGCAACTACAATTTAGAGAATACAACTATTCCCAAACAGACTATTGAGCATTGAGTTATGAGGTTTTTAGGATTTCAAATTATGCCTTTAGTGTTTTTCCATTAATGTGGAATGTTTCAAATGAGACTCTGCTCCTGGACGTCCTGAAACACCTCGTTTGTTGTCCAACATGTCCAACATGTCACTGACAAACTAGCTTGTTTCGCATTTGGTGTCATTTTTCAACTGCTCACAGCACAACATTTTGGAAAAATGTCTGAAAAAGACAAGTTCAACTATTTAGACAAAAGGTGGCAAAAGTAGCTGCAGTGTGAAAAAAATAAGGTGTGGGTGGAAACCCATGAAGGAAAACCTCTGAAATAATGTTATGGGGGAAAGAAAAATGACAATTAGTGAAATTATTTGAAATATTATTCATCAGTCAAGTTTGCAAAAAGAAAAAAAAAAGAAAGAAAGAAAAAAGAAAATCTTTGTTAGTCTAGGCTTCTGAATTAAAGTTCTCTGATTTAGTTTATTTTCTGTTTGTCCTGTGACATGAGGTTTGGTTTATTAGGAATCGAATGTTTTGTCTGAAAAAAATAATAATTTGAGGATGTTGGTTTTGGCTCTTTAAAAAAGGAACATTTTTCAGTTTTAAAAAGTATACATATCTGTACTGGCTCATGTTTTTGCTCTAAATACTGAATGGACCAAACAATTTGAAAGAAAAATCAAAAGATCGATTGATAATGAAGAAAAACAGGCCTTCCATATGTGTTGTATAACAAAGACTGAAACGTGTCGCTACATTCTTGTGATCAAATGGTGAAGAGCAGTTCTTTATGGGTGTATCTTCAGTTTCTTTCTTAAAGTGTCATGCTGCATGTGCATTTACAGGGAAGCAGTAAATGCTGAGGTGCTTCCTAGTGACTGATATGTACTCATTTACATAAAATCTAGGTAACAAGAAATATAATGAATAAAGCATTAGTACATTCTGTTTCTGGAGTCGATTAAAAAGTCAGTATTGACATTATGTTGACCATATTTCAAGTCTGAAGGATGATTATTTGTAAATTTAGTCAGATTTTATTCTTTGTAACTCAACAGCAGGGTAAAGGCTTTGGTCCAGGCAGTTTCCTGATGGCCACTGTGTGAGCCTGAGTCCCAGGCCGAGGCTAAATTTACTCACTGTTGGTCACATGCTGGAAAAAAGGCCAAGAGCTCCTGATATAGGCTGCATAAACACACATATTTTTGCTGCAAGTGCAGTGATTTTTTTTTAGGAAAGATGCTGTATTTATCCAGCAAAATGTTTCATGAACATGTTTACACTCATTTTTTAATGACTTCCTGTTCCTGTTCCACTCTCACACTCCCACACATTCACAAGCACTGGTCTGTAAGCTGCTGGTCAGTGCCTTGCCCATTGGCATAGTGATGGTCTTTAATAAGAAGAGGAAGTCTTTCAGATGACCTGCTTTGCCTTCATAACCATATAAAGTACAGCTTTTGATGGACAACTTGTAGTTTTTAACAATAACTTCATAAATTTAAAGTAAAACTACTTTGATAACTGTAGTAGTCATTAGTAACATAAAGACTGAGTTCACTTAGTCAAACAAGCTGAACTTGTTAGCTAATGTATTCCCCTCCTCATCTGAGGTGGCGCTGTTCCAAGAAATACTGTTGGAGCACACAACTAGGAACAAACAAGAAAAGTCTGTCATCTCTTGGTTCGTGGAGGACGACCTCTGTTTCCGCCACATACGTTGTAGTCCGCTTCCTATGTTTGGTTCACTTGAGACCTACGTTTTTTGGTGAACCAAAGTTTGCTTCGTTGATGCCCATCAGCGCTCCCAAACAAACCAGACTTTCCAAGCAAAGCACCTAGGGTTTAATTAAGAGGGGCTGGTGTCAAAGAAAAAAATTTGATCATGATCTCATCCATTGCTGCCATGTTTGCTGTTGTCTGAAGTTCGAACTCGGAGGTGAACTCTGAACTCTGCACTGCCCTCTGGTGGATGAACTGACTAACAACCATCACAACATGAAAGAAACGTACAGGAGCATAAATGGGCCTTTAGATTAAACCTTATCCTCTGCTTTATTATGGGTGGGGCCTCTTTAAGAGACAGATGAGTGTCATGAATGCTTCACATTATGCATGAAGAGTATCTTCAGGGTCGTCACATCTGTCCCTTGCACATCTGGCTGCAAAAGGATGGCAACAGCCAAATGACAAAAATCAAAAGCTTCAAAATGTTAAACATAACTACACTTAAGTAGGATTTTCTCACATTACATTGACAAAATGATTTCTCTGGGCACTAATAAGTAGATTGACTGGTAGTTAAACTTTTTAAGATTTATACATTGTCATTTATATGACATTTAGACTGTCTACCGTAAAAGTAACTAATGTGTAAAGCTGTATACCCACAACACCTATAATTTAATAATCATAATTACACAATTTAAATGTAATATCAAAGACAAAGAAAAATACTAAATATGTTACTAATACAGGAATCTCAAACTCCAATCCTTGAGGGCCACTGTCCTGCAGGTTTTAGATGTTTCCCTGCTTCAACACACCTGGCTCAAATTAATAGGCCATTGTGCAGAACTTGACAACAAGCTGTTGGATCCATTTCAGATGAATCAGGTGTATTGAGGAAAAACTCAAACATATAAAAAATAAAAGGGACCAAATCAGAAATATGACGGCGAAATCCAGAGCCTGTGTGTCCTCTTCAAACTCGTTCCCTCTCAGACACACAGACAGATAGTGGTTGTTGCTTACATAGACGCTCTTGCCATCCTGTAAACTGCAATAAACCCAAACACACACACAGACACACCGTAAATCTCACCATAATACGCCCTCTGAGTGTACGTGTGTGTGTATGTGTGTGTTTTATAGGTGTTGTAAATTTGGCTGCCGGCGTTGTTTTTATCAGCATATTCGCAAGCTGTTTAGCCAACGGTGCAGATGTCACTGTTACGACCACACACACACATTAAGCAATACACACACATAAAGAAGTTGTAGAGATAAACAAGTTCACACACACACACATACACACACAGGGCATTTGACACTGTTTATACAGCGTGGTATGTGCGTATAATCCCATCTAAATTCACCTGGCAGTGTGTAGGTCACACACACATGTGAGCCAGCCCACCATTTGCATCTGCCTGTGTAAGCCTGACTCGTTTTTAAGCGTATGCGTGTTCGGTGTGTATGCATGCAAGTGTGTGAAGGTCAGCACAAGAGTGAGTGTGTGTGCGTTCCAATGTGTGTGTGAGTGTTATTTGATTAATGCTGAGAACCGTGGAGTGTTTAGAAAGAGGTTGTGACCTTTCAGCTTCCATTCAATCAGACAGGGAGGGAGAGAATACCTCTATCCTCTTTTTTTCCTCTTACCCCTCTCTTTCTTCTACTTTTTTTTCTTTTTTGCCCCTTGAGAATCTGATAAGCCTTAGTCAGCACACACGCTCGCTTCACAGATATACACACTCCAAATGCTAATAAACCAAGCTCCTCATTTACCTGAAGTGCAGCCATCACACTTAGACCAAGTGGCTCGGAGTACGTGGACATTAAATGTTTTTTTGTTCCGTTTTAATGGTTTGGGCTCTGCTGTGCTGGATGACTTTGGGTTCTCTTAGAGAGCCTGAGATGCATTTTTTTTTTTTTTCATTTTTTTACTTTTAGAGCACCCATGTGCAACTAAGACTGCTGCTATGGTCCAAATTTGTGAATTCTGCCTCACTTGCAATGAAGCAAAACCAACTAAATTTGGTCAAACTTGCCTAACTTGCAAACTGACAATGTTACAGAGCACCTTTAGTTTCATTACCTAAAAATCTTTGTTACAACAAAATCCTTAGAAGAAATAGCAGAATTAGTTGGTTGTACAAAGAAGCAATACAAAGCCAGTGGAATGTTGCCCAGTGGATTGGGACCTGTGGTTTTGAGCAATGAGTTTGGCCTTTCATTTTGTGGGAGCGAGAGATGACAGTGGAAAGGCTCTATGCAGGTGCCGGCTCGTCAACATAAGTTTAACCCGTTTACGCAAATTTGTAATAAACCCCTTCTGGTCTCTGTTGATTTTATTTCTGTTAATCAAGCCGATTTATTTAACCAGCAACCAAATTACAGGGTGAAGGCGCAACTTAAGAAGAAGCCGATCAAGTACCGCCTCCCAACCTGGGTCTTCCACAAATGAAGACAGTAGGATGGTAACAACTTAGATCGATCAAACACTGGAATATTTCATTTTGCATAAAATCTGAATGCTGCTGCATTGTTATGTAGCATGACAGCCAATTTAAATTTTGGTAGGCTAGATTTAAGTAAGCTGTCATTGGCATCCTAAATCTTATGAAAATTGCATATATTCTTTCTTTTGGAAAAAACGTAGATTATAATGGAGTCTGATGACTTAACCATCAACTTTCATGATCAAATTTCCAAACGGTTTATTTTTAATTCTGCAGTTCCCCCACAAACTAGTGTGAATGCGACCGGTTCGCCAAGAAGCACCAAGGTTCTGAACCAGGACCAGAATGGTTATAAAGTTAAAGAAAAAGTCAATAATTTTCAATAAAACTAAAAGATGTAACGTCTCACATTGCTTTTATGTCTTGTTTCTGGGAACTTACAACATTTTCTAGCAGCCACATGAATAAAAACCACATGATTTATCAAAACACATCATTCCAACTTCAGAAATCCCCTGCTTCAATGCCTTCAGCCTTTTAAATTTGTGTCAAAAACACATATGAAATTGACTCAAACTTATCTAAAAGAAAAAAACCTGCTGGGATGGCTTTTTCTGCAAGATTTCTTGCAATGTACAACAATGAAGTTGTTAGATTAAAAAAATCTAACCAAATCCCTAAAAAATTATTACCTCACTTTAAATAAATATTGTTTTTTTTTTTTGTTTTTTTTGTTTTTTTCTTTTACATTTTCTGCATATACGGTCTTTATGCACAGGCTACTACTCCCTTCTTGGAAATGGTTTTTTGTTCTTTGTTTAAGTGCAATTTTTTCTGTGACACCAGTGACTTGAGGAGACACAACAGGGCCTCTTCGTTGCCACTGGTTCTCTGCCTTGAGAGAGCCCTCTGGATGGAGGTTGGCATGAAGGTACGCTTGTAAAGGCTATCTGATTAAAAAAGATCAAGGCTTATATTAGAAGGCACTGACATATGTTTCAATTAGTTTGGCAGCGCCATGATCCAAGCAAGGCCCATGAAAGAGAAAGAAGTGAACTCTGAGGCAAACTGCTAGCCACTGCTTATGAAACTTCGATATGAGCTCAGTTTGTTTCCACTTTTTACATGCATAGAAACAAAGGATCTTTATTTTTTAGCAGGACCCTGGTTTGTAGAACCAAAGATACCACATTTGTCAGAGATTTCCCCCCAGTAAATTCACACATGTACTTTATAGTCTTGACTCTGAATGAGGGTGAATGCCCGCAGGCACTAGGTCACAAAATGCGGTGGGAAACCTTTTCTGATAAGCAGGTTGTTACAGCAGCAGTTAATGCCCACAGTTCAGATGATGTTTAACAATCACACATCAGTGTAATGCTCAGGTGTCTGCATACTTCTAGCATGTACTGTAGCTCTCTTATCCACTGATCATGTCTTTGTCTGAGTCAACACTTTCTTTTTTCCTGATTTTCTTCTGTCATCTCTTTCTATTCCTCCTCTTCATCGCTCCTCCACTCCACTATCTGTTAATTTGCTCTCCATCGCTCTCTCCTCTCTTTGAACCTCTCCTTTAGCCCCTGCAGCCCCAGCCAATTACGTACTGTTTGTCCACCCGTTTTCAATAAAACACTGCTTCCCTCCCTCCATTCCTTCCCCACCTTTTCTCTTTTTTCATCTCTCACTCTCTCTAACTACCCTCCGTCCACCCCCAACTGCTTGCGTCCACTCCCGTCTTCCCTCCACCCCTCCTCCTCCTCCTTCGTTCTCTTTTTTCATTTTTAATTAACTTCTTTTGTAACTTGGAAGCGACCCCCCTCCTTCAACATGCCTCTTGCACTCCCACACTCACCCTGTTTTTCTCACTAACACACACTCATTTGTGTGAAACTCCTGCACACAAGCACACATGTAAATGGAGGTTAAACATGCTATTTACATATCAATTACAGGCAGACACCGAATCAATGATTAATGCAGGTTTAGATTAGCACAGAGCCCACAAGCTTAGCCGCTATCTGCTGGTGTTTAACTGCTGTATCCAACCCGTTAAAGATTTCATACATTTGATTAAGATTTGAAGGGTTTTTATTAAAAGTAAATGAATTTTGATTACTTTCAGTCCTTGAATCAATGACTTGTGTCAGTTTCTATTTAGAGCTCAACTCCTACCGTAACTGCTATCGAACTGGAAGCTGGTGTGTCAAATATGTTAAAGATTTTATACATTGGATTAAGATTTAATCTGGTAATAGACTGTCATCAGTTTGGATTATTTCTAAATACTACTTAAATCAGCTAGATAAATACAATTTAGTAGTTTTAAAGTAAGAATTCTAACTTATTTTCAAGAAAATTCTAATATTTCAGACCACAATATAATCCTTTTATAAGGAGTTTATTTATTCAACAGTAAGCACAAATATAAATTATTTAAATAATCATATATATGTAATTATTATATAGATTAATATATAAATATTAATAATATTTAATTGCGATCAGTTACTTCAGCAATTGAATTTTTTTCCTTTTAAAATTTGTGTTCTTTAAACGTTTTTTAACGTGAAACCCTGAGCCTGTCAAAGAAGTATTTCTGTCAGCATTTGGGACAGACAATAAAGTTCCATCCATCCATCCATCCCTCCATCCCTCCATCCCTCCATCCATCCATCCAATTAGGAAGCTGAAGATGTGGTAGATTGAAACACAATTTTATTCAAACTAAACAGACCACGCAAACAGCTTTTAGTTGTCTTTTGATAAAGACAGAAGACCATTTTTTCTATAAGAAACTAATAGTAAACTAGCTTTCCAGCTTACTGCTGGAAATTTATTAGATATTTGACCTGTAAAATCTTTTAATTAAGATAATCAAATTTTGGAAAAATCTTGAACAACGATTTTTCTAAGCTCTTTAGCTTAACTCTTAACCGCTACCTGCTAAAGTAAACAATATTTTTTGTCTTTTAACAAGAAATTTGAATGTTAATTGGGTGGAATAAAGTTTAATTATTTGCATTTGATTAACATTTTGATCATAAATTAAAGAAAAAGGGCTCTATGTTTCAGATCATAGCTAGCTGACACTGCTAGCTATTTGAAACAGCTAGCTAGCTAAAAACGCTCCTTGATAGGATGCACCAGCATACTTTATATACATTTCAACTAAAATATTTTATATACAACTTAATAGAACTATACCTTGGTTTATATAAATGATTTTAGACCAATGGTCAATATTTATGTATGTTTGATCAATTAAAACTTCAACTAAACAAACTGTCCTTTTTGTGAAACAAAACAGAATAGCATAACTTAAGTTATAAACATGGTAAAAGTGTCCTATAGTGCTATGTAAAAGTGAAAGCACGATGCGAGATTGAATAATTTTGCCATTTGAAATACCTGCAAAACCACATCATGGTTAAAAACTGATATTTCAAAATATATACAATTTGGTTAATGCAAAGTCTTGTATGGCTAAAAACAGGAAGCAAGGTGCATTTAAAAAACAAAAAAGTGGTCAAATGGGACCATTTAAGCTTAAGACAACACAACCAGACATTTACACCATAAATTGGGAACTGCCATTATTAAAACCCGGTTAATGAATGAAGGGTATTGTTCTTTATGAGTGACTGCTCCATATTTCACTGTGCTTTCATGTTACAGTATGTGGTTTTATTGGTTTTACTGTGCTTTCATGTTGGGTTGTAGTATGTGATTTTACTGGCTTTAGCTGCAGTTTAATTTTCCTTTATTATATTCCTGCAGGCTATTCACATGTATATTTGTTTTGTACTTTGATTTAAGGTAACCTAATATAACCTGATTGAAAGAATGTATTGACTTTTAGTTAAGATGTAGGTGAAGAAGATGTATTTTACAGTTTCTGTTGATGAAGTTTGATGGAAAAAGTTATACAATTGCCTTTATAAAACACAAACAAATGTCTCCATTCTTCAGCTATCAAACATTATCTTGGATCTTATTAAATCACTTTTATGAATGTTTTTAAACTAGTTTTAATATTTCTTTAACATTTTAAAACAACAAGAGAAAATTGAACATGTAGGAGACAAATGAATTTCATTTCCACCTTTTAGGAACACTGACGCCTTTCATGCATCTCTGTGTAGTATTTTTGCTCCACTTTTCTTTCATTATAACTGTAAAGTGAAATGATTTATTGTTGACACCAATATGTCAACTATTCAGCAGGAGGTGGAAAAAAAATAAAGGGCAGAAATAAATAGGTATGGGTAGAAAAAAGAAGTAAAAATAAGAAGCAAAAAGAAATTTAAAAGTAAAGAAAAAGAAACAAAAAGACACAGGGATGTTGCACAATGTGAGGCCAGCTGTATCAAGACAAGCTGGGACACCGACCACACAAACACACACAAAGTGTGGAAGGTTTTTTTGACAGTGAAGCATGTATTGTTGCATTGTTTCCTTTGAGTAGAAAATTACAGTGGGCCGGATCGCTTCTATGACAAGCTATCAAAACGACAGCATGTCTGCCTGCACACACACGCTAACACAAGCACAAAAAGCATGCAGTGGGCAATCACATATATAGACAAGATGCAAATACACTTACACACACACATGTGCCTCGCTGCTACTGAATGACAAGCTCATAGCTGCATAAACAATGTTTTTAGAATCACGCGAGGAACTCTCTTCCTACTGGTGACGACTGAGGAAACAACAGAGTAGGTTAGTAATATTTATGCTAATGTGCAGGTGGAAGTAAAGTTGAGTAAGTGTAAAATTTTAAGATATTATTCCCATTTTTGTTGTAGTGCCGATCAGAAACCACTTCATGTGTGATAAAAGAGCAGGTTTTCAAGGGTTGGTGATGTTTGCTAAAAGGACCTCAGAGAGTATATGTTTTCATTTAGAAAAAAAATCAATGGCATTCAGTGAGTTGTAACTGACTTCACAGCGAAGAAAAATGATAAGAAACAAGATTATAAAAGAAATAAAAAGGTTTTTAAAAAAAAAGATGTGCATGAAGGAGATACGTAGTAAGTAAGAAAGTAAGAAAAATAAGCATCAGTGCTTTGAGATGATCAATTCATTTGCATGTGCAGGTCTCCACACATCATTTTTGTTATAGTTAAAGTAATTGCAGTATTTCAACATCTCCTGTAACAATATAGGAATTACTTTCCAACCAGACTTTACTTGGGCAGGTAGCCCAGGTTATTAACTACTGCCGATATCTTTGGCAACCTATTTAAGCTCATCCCGCTTAATGTTTCCAATACATTGACTGATTATTTGCGGTGGCCCATTAAAGTATTTTAATTAGAAAAATGAAATCACTGCTGAGCTGCAATTCCTTGTGTGTCCTCTCAAATTTTCCAACCTGAAAATTTCTTTTGAGGATTTCCTTGATGTCATAAAGTACCTCGTGAGTTTCTCCAAGTATGGACAGCTTGCAGTGGAACCATGTTGGACAGCAGCTGGTGATGCTGGTCCTCTTTCAACTTTCTGGTAGATCCACAAGTTATAGAAACGCCACATCCGGAGCTTCAGCAGGTGGAGAAGTGGTTCATGTTCTGCTAGGCCTGGTTCACTAATACATGCTGTATATAACGTTATTTGTTACAAAATAAACTAGAAAGAAAGTATTTCTAATAAAGTGCCTTACAAATAAAGATAAAACATTAACAAAGATTCAGATTCACTTTGTTATTGCAACGAGTACAACGAAAAAATTAAAACAAGCAATAATTCGTTAAGCTGTCACCAAATATTTAACTTACCTGTTGTGTCTGAAGTAGCTTTTAGACCAAATAAACCTTTTGATATAATACCTCTGTAGGTTGACAGTGAAACATGTGCTTCTGACTGAACGCAAGTACACTACAGTAACCATTAATGATGTAAGTTTATCCTGACCAGTTTAAAAAACCAGTTAAATACATGAAGAAGCATCATCAGTGACTGCAAAAGAAAACTGTAAAATGTTAACTGTGCAAACAAGAAATCTGATAATTAACTGTTGAAAGAAAAGAAACATAACAGAGTAATAGGATTTTTCCATCTGAATGGAGGAAATACATCAAAGCTGACCAGGTTTGGTGTGACTTTAAGTGTGTTTCTCCTAGCAGCATTTACATGGAGCTATTTTGATCCGATCAAACATCCAATCAGAATAAAAATGTGTCATGTGAACACCTCAGCTTATCCAATCAGCCTTGATTGGATAGAAAATTTCAAGCCGATCAAGATGGATGGCTTAAACCGGAGGTGTCAAACTCTACTCCTCGAGGGCTGGTATCCTGCATGTTTTCATTCTTTCCCTGATCTAACACACCTGACCGAAATTAATAGGTTATTGTGAAGAAGTTGAAAAGAAGCTGTTTCGATCCTTTTGATTTTATTCAGGTGTGTTAGAGCAACGAAATAACTAAAATCTGCAGCATGGCAGCCCTTAAGGACCGCAATTTGACATCCCTGGCTTAAACTTTTTCAGGGATAGATCAGGAGGACGAAATAACCAGGTAAACACTAATTTTTATGTACATGCTTGAACCACATAGGGTTGTTTGGCATGATGAGTTTCAGGAAAGACTTGAAAAATGGCAACAGCAAAACAAAAGTAAAAGTTTTTTGAGCATCTCAATAGTTGAAATTAGTACACAGTGAGCATATCAAAAGCATTACAAACAATCTTTCCATCATTTAAAAGCACAAATGATTTGGCGTCCATGTGAACATGTCAGCTGAAATCTCTTAAGTGATTGGTTACAATCGGATATATTAAATATTAGTCAGCTAATGCTGAAGACGTGTGGTTCTTGGGGGAACACAGAAATGTGTTAAAAACAGATTAAATCTTCAAATCCTCTGCAATTTCTCTGTGGTGTGGGATTAGTTGACACCAAAGAAAAAAAAAAACAACAAAAAGTAGCCAAAAAGTTGATGTACTGTTTCTTTATATCTGAAATATTACTAGAAAGTCACTCTCTACGGTTGGATTAATCTTAAAATTTAAGTGAAGACTTCATCTCTTCATAAAAAGAAAAATCCATTAATGGGATGATTAACTTGTCAAATTCCAATCTTTATTTGGTGGACATCATTTGTTATAACTTCCCTTTCTAGTCCCAAATCTCTTTATATAAACAAAAGAAGAAACAACAGAAGTTTTGGAAAGTTGGCAATGGACTGAAGCGCTAACGTGTTTATTTACTCACACGCACACACAAAAACACACAGCCAGAATGATGAGAACTCCTTCCTCCATAAACGTCTCAGTCAGTTTAACCACTGTTATTATTCTAATCATGATGACATGTTTTTAAATGGATTATTATACGTTTTCATTAATAACAAGCTGTCTGGGAAGGATTTTTGACATGCAAGATGGTGACAAACACACACACATACACACACACAAAGCAAGAAAAACTTGATCACACACACAAAATTTACTCCCATGATTAAAAAAAACTAAAATAAGGAGAGGAATATGGTACGTTCAGTCAGAAAAGGTTGCATAAATCTTTTAAGAAAAAGCCAACTTAAAGGCTCCTGACATATTTCCACACTGCTAATTACAAATTACGAAGTTTTTACTAATAACAAGTTGTCTGATAAAGTTTCTGTGACGGTGGCAGTGGTGGGTGACACACACAGATACACATATATGCTCTTGTCATGATTTTAATTGATTTCAGCTATAATTATTTTTTTATCACACACACACACACTGCTTTGCTTGCTGTGTGGCGCTTAAAAATGAGTGATAATTATGTTTTCTTCCTGTTTTTATTAATAACATGTTGTCTGTAGGAGAGCACACATACACTTACACAAACACACACATCACCTGTCATCCCCTCTGCTGCCCTCTCTTTACCCTCTCCCAGCTCCTCCCCTCTGTTCTCTTTTCATCTCCTCCTTCGCCTCCGACCTCCTCCTCCTTCTCCTTCTCCTCCTCTTCATCTTCCTTCTCTTTGATATCGCAGTTTGCGAATGCCGCTCGCTCTAAACTGTAAATCTGTCGCTCGCTTTTCTTTTTCTTTCTGTACTTTTTTTTACCTCCTTTCTAACATGCACACACACACACACACACACAAACCTCTGACAAGCTGTCACAATAAATAGAGAGATAAGACCAGGTGGAGGGAGGGAGGATGGGAGGAAGGGTAAGGAGGGCTAAATGACAAGAAAATTGAACAAAAGAAGGATGGGGGGGAGGAGAGGATGAGGAGATGAAATGAATGGAACGTCGGAAGAAAGCAGGACAAGTGGGAAAGTTGGGAAAGAAACGTGCAGGACGCGAAATAGGATTAAACTCCGCAAGAAAAATAAGAGTAGGAGGTGAGAGGAGGAGTTGAAATATGGGGGAGGAGGGAGGATGGATGGAAAGATTACCTGGTGAACGAAAGGAAAAGCTGTTGTGACACTCCCTAATGCGATTTCTAAACCAATCTGCTAAGTGCACCTAAGAGACTGTGTGTGCTTGTGTTGGGGTGTGTGTGTGTTTGAGTGTGTGTGTGTTTGTGTGTGTTCACAGGCATCAAATAATCTCGTTGCAGACAACAACCTTCCTCCTTCATCTTTCACCTCTCCATCCCTCCACCTCTTGCGCAGTTGTTTGAATCACATCCACACTAAACTTGACACATTGGAAAATTGTCAGGGTTTGGTTTTCTAGTATTTTTTGCCATTTTGGTCAAAGTAAAGTTACAAAACACAGGTTTCCCCATTTGAATGAACATTAAAGTCTTTATTACTTAGTGATTTTGACACTTGGGGGGGCTCAAGAGTACCAGAAATGTTCAAGAATAAATTGTCTTATCACTCGATCTAATAGTAAAATAATGAAAACATAATGTGACATATGACATATCAGGCACTTTCTATTAGTTCGACAGCAGGGGTTACTTCAATGTCTTAAAACTGCATTTCTTACTGATACAGTTTGGTCCACTTCCACAAACAGTAGGGTTTGTTTGAAGTTGTATGAATGCCCATTGGCCATTGTGGTGGCGTGGACCAACGAAGCAAACTCCTTGAGAAAAGCGGCAAACTCAGTTCACTGACGTAAGTTCTAGCGCAACATAACTCGCTGCCTCTCCTGCTGCTCATGCTGCTCAGGTTCTGCTGAAAACTTTATTAGGTTCGAACAATAAAGTACAAACAGAAACCCCAAGACTGAATGCGTTAATTGTTGCTTCATTCTTTACTTGCAGTGAACGAGCCATTTATGGTCCTGACCAATCAGGGAGCTGGATTTTCTTATTGTTCCTTCTTGGTCAGAGGTCATTTCAGGGAAAATCACCCCCCAGCGAGCAGATATCGTAGCTGCATGATGTTGTCCAGGCGGTTTGGTCTACTTGAGTAAAGTGAAGTGTGAAAGCAAACAAAACCAAAGAACAAAAATTCCAAACTCAATCAACCCGGAGTATCCTGGTGTGAATGCACCTTTAGTCGTAGCTGGTAGTCCACTTAATAGTGTTATTGAACCTTTATTTAACCAGAATAATTAAGTAAGTTTGTAAGTAAGTTTTTTTTTTTTATTTCGAGCACATACAAAACCACATGTACAGCCATGAGAATTCCAAATACAAATAAGAAAAATGAAACAAAGATCATGCTCGAAAAGGGGCGGGAAGAAGTAAAACTTATTAAATCCCACCCCTTCTCCAAAGTTAAAATAATATTTTTCCACTTCCTGTTAATTTTCCATCTGAACTTTACAGTCCTATATCACAATACACATTTAATTATAGGTGCATTCACACCTGGATCCATTCAGGTGGGCGGGGAAATCTGAATATTTTCCCTCCTATGTTTGAATTGGTTTGCTTTCACACTTCACTTTACTAAAACGAACCAAACCGCCTCCAAAATGTCCCAGCTACTCTGATTGGTAGCTCAAGATTATTCATATGAGAGCCAAGGTTAACACCTGTCTTCTTGCTTTTATTATTATCAGTATTTAATCTTAATTGTTTTTAAATTCTTTTACTTAAATTATTTAATTATTTTTTGCTCTGTAAACCACTTTGAGTTGCATTTGATAAAGTTGCTGTTTAAATAAAGTTGAGTTGAATATTGTCATGAAACATAATTGTGCGTTTTCTGAATTAATGACAGAAGGTGACGACAAATGCACAATACATATTTCTTTGATCCAGCTAACATTACATCCACGGCTAACCAGTGTGATAGATATGGGTGAACATGGGACTGGAATAGTGGGACCTGAGGGTTTGGTGGGTAACCCTCTGTTAGCCTTAAAAGCAGAAAGTCAATGGATTCCAGCTGCAAGAACAGCTGCATTTGTGGTGTTTAGTTGATCACTGGTCTTTTGGTGTGTTTATTCTGCAGTATGAGTGAAGCATGAAGCTTTTATTCCTCTTCTTATTTCCACAATGTTGTGAAATTTTGTGTTTGTAATGTTAATGAGCTCTTCAAAGTTCTATCTTGCATAATATTCTTTAAAATCTGGACACCCTATTAAATATTTCCTGGAAACACAACTGCATTGAGTAGAAGCTGCAGTTCAAACACTTTTCTCTTGTTAATATGACTTTTGGCTACTCTGTGCTTTAACTAATCGTCATAGATTAAACCATGAATTAAGAACTTTTGAACAGCATCATAGTTGATTAATTTAACAAAACACTAAGAATATGATCATAGGTAAAACTGATTTGTGCCATGTGCTTCTATGCCAACCGGTCCGACCTAGCCTGATTCTGATTGGATAATGTTCCAGAGAAGGATTGGGACATTTATTCAGACATGGCCCTCACACTGTCAGCGGCCAGCAAATTCATGGAAAACAACAAATATCTGAAAGATGAAACAAATATAACTCAACTAATTAGTATTTTATATGAACTTTCTCATTTGGTCCAGGAATAAATCACTGAACAACCACTCTCACCCACAGTTTGGGTCAATTTGTGGCATCAAAACTAATTATTTAAGGTAAAGACAACAGACATCTAGTCTAACCCTAACCAAAAATAACTAATAATGACAAATATAAAAAGGCAGATTTTTCTGTTATAAGTGGATGGAGAACGCCTTGTTCCATCTCTGCTGGGGTTACCGTACATTCAGTCTAAAAACAAGCTAAAAGTGTTCATGTATGTTTTTATTTTCTCATAAACTAGACCAGACTCTCACTCACTGAAAACTTGGAGACCGAAACAGCCTTTGTGAAACATTATCTATTTCCCAACACACACACACATTGACCTACCTCTCCCCTCTCCCTGTTTTGTTCAGTTCACACACACAGAGGGAGAGATCGGTTCTTTTCCATGGTGACAGAGGGTCATATTTCTTGCTTTGATCTTCACCTCTCCCTCTGTCTTTCTCTCTGTGATCCTTCATTCTCCTCTTTTTTTCTTACCCAGAAAACAGAGAGAAGGAGAGAGAGAGCATCTTTGCTCTGTATCTCTCGCCCCGGCTGGTTGGTAGGATGGTAAGTGAAGCATGAAACCACTTCTTTGGCCCCTGAGACACACAAACACACACTCAGCCATCAGGCTTCTGGATAGAAACTGTGATAAACATTAAACTGAACACAGGATGTGAGGAACCTGCTCACTTTACATCAGACATGTTGGTCATAATCCAGGATGAGCCGCCCAGTTGCTCTGATCTGTCTCTTAGAAACATTTGTATATATATTTCTTCCTGTGATCACAGCAATTATGACCTTTTTGTCACAAATATGTTGATATAACAATGACAAAAACATTTGTTTTATTTATTCACCCTTTAATTCCTCCTTAAATATCATTAAAATATTCTCTTTAATCACTTTCTCAGTGGAAATCATTTCTTCTTTGGTAAGTTGTATGTTTTTGCATATACTGTCTTTTTTTGTGGGATTTAAATTCAAGGTTGTTTTTTTTAAAAAAAAGAAAATAAATTTTGTCATGGATGATTTCATTAAAACTTTATTACCAAAATTTCAACCTGACATAAATCCACTGCGGAATCTGAATTTATAAACAAGCCCCAGCTTTTCTGTATCATGTTAATTGGAAAAACTACAGATCAACCAGCAACAGATAGAGTTAATTTCTATTTGTATATAAAAAGAAATAAAAATCACCAACTTTTCTAGAGTGTTTTTCTTGTTTCAAGTGCCGACCCGGTGTCAAAACAGTTATGAAACTAAAATAATTGTTCTGTGTTTGACCCAACACCCAGCACAATATTAAAATGAATGTTGTTTGGTGTGTAGTTTTCATACCTGTTCAGTTCTAAGACTAAAACTGGACTTTAAAATGCATGTGAACATGCTATTACAGACAAAAAAATCATAAAAAAATCAACCAGGCACTGCAGTTGGAGGTGAAATAATTCCTCCACGTAAACACTAAACCAGTCTCAAATGGGCCACATTTTTCCAAACATGCTTCATAGTTTTGTCTTTCTGCATGTTTTTTATAAGATGGTAATAAAAACACTTTATAAAACCAGACTGGTACAAGTAGTGTCTGTTTTTTACAAGCAGCCCAGTTGCTTTTCTATGCCAGGGATCTCAAACTTCTGTCCTTGAGGTCTTGCAGGTTTTAGATGTTTCCCTGCTCCAACACCTGATTCACATAAAATGGATCAAACAGTTTGTTGTCAAAAACTGAAAAGCAAGTGCTTCTGCAACTACAGATCTGCTGCCCTTATTTCAAGGCGTATGTGTGTCTAGGATGGTTATTCTACATTTGTTTGGAGTTAAAGTTGTGCATGTCCTCAGAATATAACAATGCATGCATGCAAAATACAATATAGAAGTGTCTGATTCAAGCAATAGCGGAGGTTAGTATTTGGTTAAATTTTAAGTCACAGCAGAAAAATGACAGAAGCATAGATGGTATGTAATGCCCCTAAAGCAAGCATGCTGTGTCTTATCTTTGAAACTGTCATTTTTACCACTGTTGACCCTGTGACCCTACATCAAACTGGTCCCTGCACTGCCCTTACTGGTTACTCACATATTTCAGTACGTTAATGTGCAATGTTTCTGAGGATGTGCACAAACAACAACATAAACAAACACTAAATACATGAGGCTGCCATCTACAATATCGGATCTTTCGTGGGTACTAACCTCCTTTATTGTTTCTATGTTTACTCTTTACATTTTGAAAATCTGAAAGTTTTTTTCTTATGTGGAGTCATCTAGCATGATACAAATATGAATACGTGAACAAAAACAACAGAGTTAAGGTGCTGTTTGGTCTGCTTTAAATGAATCCTTGTTCTTTTCCACGGAGAGTATGTTTCTTCTGAAGCAGTGTGAAAGCTCATTCACACTCTGGTACAGAACAACGAAGCAAACTCTGGTCTGTAAACCCTGCTCAGCCATCCAACACTGAAAACCAGGGGTCTCGGTTTACTCTCAAGTGAACCCTGGTGTGGTTCCTTGACAGTGAGAAAGCAAACAGACCATCCAGTGAACCAAAGACAAAGAAGTGGCATAAGATATGTCGTAGCACAACATGTTGAATAGCTCACTACCTCTCCAGCTGCTCAGCAGTGTGAAAGCAAACCAACCCAAAGAAATTTGCTAAATGTTTTTGGAATTCCCCACCTATGAAACCGAGTCCCCCTGACCATCCTGGTGTGAGTTTCCTGTGTGCAAAATTAAAATGCAAGCATGTTCTATAGTTGATGATTTTATTACAAATGACCTAAATTAGTCACCATGAGAAGTTAAAAATGTTGAATCAGAATTTGAGGTAAGATTTTCCAATCTCCAAATTGAAAAATTTTGTGAAAGCTCTGGTAGAGATTGTGGATTAAAAGTGAAAGGAATCATTATAAATGTGTTACTGTGGACAGCTCATTTCAACCTATTTGTGTTCATTGCAAGACAGCGCTTTAGCTCTTAGAAAGGCAAATAACCACATAAACAGTAAAGTTCTGCAGCACAGATGAATCTCAGCGGATGTTCGTGATGCCACTGATAAACATCTAAATAACATTTTTGTGTCTCGTCTTCACAGACAGTCTGAGGTGCGTTGTGGTGGCGTCTGATTGGTCAGCACCCGGCCATTAACACACACTGTCCCACTGCACTGTGACCTCAGCTCCCCGCCAGCCAGCGCTTTAACCTTTATCAATTAACCAACAGCACAAAGCGGAGCTGAAACCAGACACACACATGCACGCAAAGAAACACACACACACACACAAATATCACCCAGACACAAAAACAGGCACATACAGGCAAGTGCGAACACAAACACGCGCAGATGCAACCAGACCCAGTGTGACAACTGATAGCTCTGTTTGTGCTTTCTCATCTGTCACACACACACACCTCAGCCAGCAGGCACAACAACTGACCACATTTGAGTTTGTCTGTGTGTGTGTTTTACAAACCACTGTGTTCCATTAAAAGAACTTAATGCTCCATGCAAACTAATGAAAAACACCAAATTGATGAAAGGAGTTCACGCTGAGTGTGTGTGGACCTTATTCTGTGAGTGTGTGTGGAGCTGAAACGCTTCAACAAACCAAAAGGACTTTTCTCCCCCTGCGTTACAGACAATCCAACCTCCATCATTGTATTAGTGTGTGTGTTTGTGTGCACATAGAGGGGGGCTCTAACAGCCTGTCATGATAAGGAGAGCCCAGAATAACACTTCGACATCAGCAACCCTCCCTCCTGTCACTCACTATCGATTCCCTCTCTCACACACACACACGCAAACACACAAAAAAAGCACAGAGGTGACAAGGAAGCAGAAAACACTCCATCGCTTCCACTCACATCAAACACATCTGTGGTTTAATTAAAAAAAAAAAATCTGGAAGACATTATGTTTTTAAGTCATATATGTTTACCTGCTCTCTTAATAGAACATAAAGCAGCCATGAAACTAAATACGGCACATCCATGGATGTGATGCAGCAAACTTTCAGGTGTTTTTAGTTGGAAACTGTTCTGTTTCTGCACCACATGTTTGCAGACAGAGCAGGACTTCTCACCTGCTAAAGAAGAAAAGGAAGATGTCTAACATGTAGTTAGTGTCTGGTGGTATGACCACAATTATATTCAGTATCACCGTATTATTCTAAATTGGACCAGTTTCATGGTATTAGCAGTAAATTCCATTGTCATGGGAATTGTACGTTCAATGGATTGTGATGGCATTAGTTATCGCAATCCACTGTTTTTTTTCTTTTTTTTTGGGAGCAGTACCCTTCACAAACATGTCTACATCTGACATCTGACTTGAATGTCCTCAGGTTTTGGTTTTAATTGAAAATGGAGAGGGTTTCGATTTTTGTTTTGTAAATTTTTAGTTGTTCAAAGAATGTTTGGATCCAATGTGATGACGCAAATTGCTTCTTTTGATTCCCCAGCAGTATTTATAGTAAATAGCTATTTAGTCCACATCCAACCTTTTGTAATGCGGATGGTGTGGATTCAAATGCAACACAGATAGACTGAGGAAAGGAAGAACAAACTTGACTATATTTCCAAGCAAAGCCAGGTGAATAGGTCTGTAACTGCAGTGGGGACACGGATGGAGCCTAACCCCAGACATCCACTTGCCAGGCAAACTCATTTCCTCTGGGCCAAGGGAACTGATGTCATTGCTTGTCCTTCCAGAATATGGTCCAGGTAAATCCAGATACTGAACGGAGCTGAGACAAAAGGCAAGGTCAGGAGCAGGATGGGTCGAAGGCAGGGAATCAGAGACGAGGTCGGACACAGACCCAGAACAGGGCTGGGATACAAAGCAATGGTCAGAAACAGGCAGGGTTGACGCAAGGGAAACAGTCTGGGAATAAATGCTGGAGAGTCAGGCATGGAAAAAGACAATCTGGCAGAGTATGCATGAAACAAGACAGTTTATATAGTGGCGATGATGAGATGACTAGCAGGTGCTGCCAGCAGGTGGAAGCAATCGTACTGATGAGAGGGAGTGGCCGAGCCAGAAAGCAGGGGGAGCACAGCTAAGTGTGACACCTTTTAAAGAAGCACTACTGAACTTTGGCAGATTTTCCAGCCAGTAAAAGTCAGTCTGATGTTGACTCTGGCCTTTTGTCTTGCTCTGTCCCTTCCTCTTTTTTCTTTTCCTCGCTTCTTCTTGAGTTTCTTTGACGAACCAGCCACATGTGCATGTTCAAAATGACCAGTGTGTTGATATCCAGTTGCTAGCGTGTGATGGGGTGTGTAAAGTGAAACTCAGCTGTAACATGACGCAGCATCCCAGAAGCACTACACTCATTATCTTGCTTATAGAATACACCTGTGGTCTAAATCTGAAGATAAATTCATCAGTACAAATCACAGCTATATTAATGCATGCTCCATAAAAAGTAAAACTCACAATGCAAATTAAAATAAATTTAAAATTAATTAAAGTTATTTTATTCATATATATATATATATATACTTTTTTTTTATTTATCAGAATTTTTTTCTGCCAAATATCAGAATCAGCCTAAAAAATCCATCTCAGTCAGGCTCTACACAACAGCAGCCCATAAGGGCTTTAGAGTAGACCATTCACATTTTCATGTCTGGTCTGCAGTGAAACCAAGGTGTTTAAGTTAATTGCAATCTGCAATTTTAGCCACAAGATGTCAATGTATCCTATGCACTGGACCTAAAAGAGCCAAATTTTACATTTCGAGATTTTAAGCCAATGTTGGAAGTGGCAGACAAATGATCCAGATCTGAAGCAAACCTGGAGTTTAATCAGTAGCTCCCAATTACCATGTGTAAATGCTCCAAAAATGTGATTTATGGGGGTTGTAGACTGTAATGCTTGGTGGGGGAGGAACAGAGTCAGAGGATATGACAAGGGGAAACAACAAAACATGAAAATAACACTAAATATTCAAGAAAAATGACAGAGTGCTGAACAAATGCAGAAAACTGAGCCGAACTTGTTTGATGAGAGGACCCAGGCCTTTCTGATGTTTCCAAGTTGAAGTATCATGACGGACTCGAGAGGGCAAAGCCGTAGAGAGCTACTTGAGTCATATGTAAGCCTAATGATGTCAAAGAGAGACTGGCCTGTGTGACAGCTGAAACTGCTTGATAAAGAATAGTTGCATGAGTTGTGGGTTAAGTTTAGAGAAAAATCTTGTAATGCGTGACCCCCTGTCACAGATCAGTCACAGAGTGAAACGACCTACACCAACACAAGAAAAGCACGTTTGACATGAGGCAGGGGTGTCCAAAGTCCAAACGTCTACAGGACTGTGTCGATTCAGCTGTGAGAACACAAGGTAATTCATGTTTCTGTCTTTATTTATAATAAGGCTGTAGACCATTTTCAGTACTATATGAGGGCATGAATGTTACGGAGCCACCCACACATCAATGCAGGATATTTGCAGTACATCAGCAAGCTGCAACCTGTTGGTTTCCTGCTTCCACCCACAGTCAAAAGACACGCGTGTTGGACTCATTTCTAAATTAGCTGGAGGTGTAAGTGTTAGAGAAGCGGGGATGTAAACTCTGCCCAGCCATACGACCCCAAAAACATCCAACAACTAGATCCTGACCTCTAAGCTCATTCTAAAAGCCGGCAGGTCACAGAGTCGATGTCATCTCCTTTAAATAACTCATATTTCATTTTAAAACTTTGACTGGAAGTGTGGGAAATGTTTCACTTCACACTGCGCGTATCGTCTCCCACTTCTGCTGCTTTTCCACCTGGGTGGACGAGCAGATCCTTAATAAAAGCACATCAGGAGCACTTGAAATTAAAAAGAAACAAAAGGAAAGTTAACAAAACCGACATTGGGGATACAAGTGGATTTAAGCAGTGATTGTGTTTACACACAGAAACACAAACACATGCATGGGTTACTGAGAAGACCAAGTATGCAGAATCCCAGTGGGAGTTTTCTTTCTCTTTGTGAGTGTTAGCATTTAATTTTTCCCTTTCTTTTCCCAGAGAATAATGTTGGGGGGGGGGGGGGGTATTAAAGAGGGTGAGAGGGAGAGGCATTAGAAGAATGTCAATATGATTGGAAAGAGAGAGGAGTGTGTGTTCGCTGTGCGTTCAACAACAATGGCTCTCCAGCCGTGTTGTTGCATGTGCATTCACATCATCCATTATTACCCCTGACATGTACCGCTGAGAGTGTGTGTAGGTCTGTGTGTGTGTGTGTGTGAGAGAGAGAAAGAAGACAAGATGAGTGAGATCAGCAGAAAGACAGGAATACAGACAAAATTAGATACAGAAACACACCTGTGACTGTGTGTGATTATAAAGAGGAGAAAATGAGTCATAAAAAGAGTCAACAGAAGACAAAGAGATAAAAAAAAACACACAGGTGGAGGTCTCAACATTTCACGCTTAATAAACTGCAGAATATTGTGTGTGTGGTTGTGTGTGCGTGTGGTCAGCTGAAAAGCAGAGGTCAGCCGCCAACAATCCCGCGACTCCACAGCAACACAATCCGCTGTTAATTATCAGCCGATACTGAACGCCTGCCAGCGAAGGCCATCCATCTATCATCTTCCTCAACACAAAAAATAACCGAGCCGAGAGCACCGACGACAACCGCCTTTCCCGAAGCCCTGATGTGACATTCCAGGATCTTTCAAGGAGTTTCCAAAAACACAGTAAGGCCCAGAATGTTTTAGACACTCGAATGGTTTAGATTCTTATCAGTGAGGCGGCTAAATTGTCTCAAATTCATTCTGCAGCAGGACAGGCGTTCAACTGTCCTCGGCAACAGCGTTACAGTCAGTGCGTTTTATATGAAGAGGCAAACCTGCAGAAACTTCTCCCAGATGAGCACATAAACCTCACCTAATATTTTTGTTCCATCATATGAGAAGTTGGTTGTATTTTTATTAAATATTTGATTGAAATTATGCAAATTTTAACTGCTACAAGTCTGCTTAGTTAACTATTAGTAAATGCTTACTGCAGTGCACCAATGAATCCAGGACTGGATACATTCACACAGAAGAAACATGCTTTTATCTAAAATTTTCTCTGCAAAGAACACTAGATTTAATCATATTCCTAAAAAGTTAGTCTTCATCTGAATATAAGGGAGTCAAGTCTGGGTGTTGTGTTCTGAGTGTTTTATTATTCAGAGAGTGCAAACCTGCTGTAATCAGGTGCAAAGGGTGTAAAAATAGTCCCCGTGCTGCAGGTCAGCGTCACCGCTGCAACTGTTAACATGCCGATAAAGAGAATAACAGTGCAAACAGAGTTGGTGTTAGAAATCCAGCGCACACCCCACACCGTCTCTCTTTCGGATTAAAGTGGCTGATCTGTTTCAGGTTTCTGTCAAAAAGACAGTGAAGACAATGTGAAAAGGTTTGACAAAAATCACAGAATTTAAAGCAAAGATGAACAATTATCTTCCCTTTTATGTTTAAACAAAATCTAAATCACTGACATCAGATCTGACCAGATAGTTGAAGGTGGCGAGTTTACTAAAATAAATTTAGATTAAGTTTAAACTGACTAAAAACACTGTCAAACTGTCTCCTTTTTCATCCTGTTGCCAAAAACATAACGGACAACTTGGATATGTGATATTCAGAATACTAAACCCCTTGCTTTTCAGAGCTGATAAATTTTTAAAAAGAAGTTTGTAAGGAAATAAAGGCATTTCCATCCAGACTAAAAGGTCCTTTCACTTGTCTTCGCTTAAGTTTGAGAATCAGATCCAAAGTTTTTATACAAATGTGTAAATCAAAGCAGGGAGAAAAAAAAGACAAGAAATTGCTGCTCGGATCAGACGTGATGCCACCACTTGTCTCTGGTAAATTTCTTTTTAAAGCAGATTTCTGCAAATATTGAAGAAGCAAATGACAACATTCGGTTTGCATTAATCTAGTTTCTGAATGAAGAAATCCAACAGTAACCAAAGAACTTTCATTCTTAAAAGTGGAAACAGTCGATTTTAGACACTACGAGTTCAGACAGGTCAACTTACAGCAGGTCTGCACACACACACATACACACACACACATAACAGGCATCACCAAGAAACTCTGTAAAGTGTATTTACGCTCAGCACACATTAAACCAGCATTTCTGCAACACGCATACACTTAATTCCCGTTTAAGCACACAAACAGGCACATTATAATTCACACAACACACAAAGACACAGAAATGCTTTTTCACACACACACGTACAAACACACACTCTTAACGGTGAGATATAAAGTAATGGATTGTCTGTAAACAGAGTGAAGCTGCAGGTTGTTTGCTTTTATTTGCTGTTGTGTGTTTCTGTTCCACTGAAACACCAAATTAATGAAACGTGCGTCTGCTTGTTTGCTTATTTAACGACACACACATGCAAAGACACACACTTCCATCAAGCTGAGAAGTCGATACAGTTAAAGCATCATTTTCATCTCCAGAGAGAAGAAAGGAACAAAACAGAGAATCAGGAATATGATCAGCAGTGAAAGTCTCTTTAACTCTTGAGCGAGGATTAAATGAATATCTCCTGAAAACTGTCATGTTTTTTATACTGATGTCATCAGATGCACACACACACACACACACATAAATGCAGAGAAAATGCATCAGATTGAGTTGATAACATCTAATGATGTTAATAAGTGGGACTCACTGTGAGGATAAAAATCTTATCAAATGTAATAAATAACTGAATTTATCAGTTTTAATCACATTTTAAAAGAATATTGCTGGAGAATTATATCACTATAAATCTTCTAACGGTATAGCTGTAGTCATCCCTGCGATTGTGATATGTTAAAAATAAAATAATAATAAAAAGAATAAGCTGGAATATTACAGGAATATAAGCAAATGCATGGTTTTAACTTTTCTGGCTGGAACACAGCGGGAACTTGTTGAGAAAATGACAGAAGTGGAATCGCCTGCGGTCCATCTAACGGACAGTCTAAGACTTTTAAAGTAGAAACGTGGGGGGGAAAAAATCCGAAAAGTACTGAAAATGTTGACCAACCTGGCGCTCGTGCAGTCCTGGTACAGGATCTCGAAGTCCTTCCTGGAGATGAGCTTGCAGCGGTTGACGCCGGGCTGGATGGCACCGAGCCCCCGCAGGACGCGCACCTGCTCCACGGTGCACACCACCGGCGTGATGTCCAGCCTCTTCAGCTTGGTGTAGACTGTGTGCAGTCCCCCCACCAGGTGCTTCAGGAAGAGGTCGAACACCTGCGGCAGGCAGATCAACTCCTGGCCGTCCACGCTGAAGCTGGCCACCTTGACGCCGTGCACCTCCACCAGCTTGCACTCGCTACATAGACCCGGGCCGGACGATGTCTGAACCAAGCTGGGGGAGCTGGGAGTTAGGCCGGCTGCACTTAGCGAGCCGAGCCCGCTGAGAGAACCAAGGGCGGTAGCACCGCCACCGGACACAAGAGGCGCGGCGCCGCCGTTGCCCAAGCCGGCCAGCGCGCCTCCTGGTCCGGGCAGAAACGCGCTGAGCATGCTGCTGGTGAGCCGCGGGGACGGGGACAGCGAGTGGGAGTGGGAGTGCGAGTTGGAGTTGGTGTGCGCCGGGCTGTGGGTGCCGGTGGAGGCAGCGGAAGTGTGGAGCCCCTCCGGAGCTGAACGATAGAGCCCGACGGGAGTTGGGGCGCCGGAGCCCGGTGAGAGGAGCGGAGGGGAGCCGGGGAGCGACATGAAGGAGATGATGGTGGTGGGAGAAGTGGAGAGTGGCGAAGGTGCACGCACTCTCTCCTTGTGCCTCTCGCTTTCAAACACTCTCACACACTTTCCTCCTCTCTCTTTCCAGTTGGGAAACACTTGTCCATTCGTGTGTGCTTTCTTAGTTTTCCGCTCACTTTCTCCTCTTCTTCCTTCCTCCTGTTTTTCCTCCTATTTTGCCTGCTCTTCTCTTCCACTCTTCCCTCTTTCCATTCGGAATAAAACTCTGGATATCCGTGCGTGGACTGTCCGGTCTATGCGTAAAACAGACTGGATCAGACTCCGGGTCAGCCCTCGCATTGGCCCCGCCTATTTCACATATGATTGACGGTCCTTTTAACCAATCAGATAAAATTAACGGATGTGATTGGCGAGGAAAGAGGGGGAGGAGGACTCCTACACTCCATTGAAGTGTGTTTGTGTGCGTGTGTGTGTTCGTGTGTGTTTAGGGTATCGGTCAGATCTCTCTCTTTGCTGTTTCATAAACTTTCTCACGAGCTGCTTTACTCTCTGACGGGAAGTTTTTATTTTCTTCTTCATTATTTTTTGCCTCAACCTCTCGAGCAAGCGCTTTTGTGGGGATAGTTGTGTGCGCGCGTGAGCGTGTGTTTGTCCAGTTGTGGCTCAAACGCGAGCTCTGGCGGCAGGACGGACGCATGGTCTTCACACACTGACCCCCGATCGGTGATGGGGGTGTTTTAGAGATGGATATAGCTGCAATCGGAAGACGCAAAAATAAAAGAAATATAAAAGTTTTAAAGATGTTGGAATAGCGGGCTGGAGTGAAGAAAAGATACTGAGACAAACGGGAAAAGTAAGTCACTCTCTAGATGGAGTGAAAAAATGAAGGAGATAAAAAAAAGAAAAGGGATGGAAGAGTGAAATTTGAAAGGATGAAAAGACTAAAAGCTAAATGAACCGTGGTGATCGTTTATATCACAAAAGAAGAAGAGGATTAACAAAAATAAAAGGCTACATAAGAACGAGACAGAGATCATGGAGTGGTATCAAAGAGAATTACAAGTGTGTGTTTAAGCAGTGAAATGGGATTGAGCGGTGTGGATTACAGACAGACGGGTTTTTATAATCCCATGTAATCTCATTACACTGAGAAACCCTGACTGAATGAGAGTGAAAAAGACACACGCACACACGCACACACAAAGCAAAATAAATGATGAGACTGAAGGAAGAAGGAGCAAAAGTGTTTACACTCTGTAATAATTGTCAGAAAACCATCCATCTGTTTCTTTTATTTTTCTCTATTGGTCAGTCCTGCTTTTAGGCCTGAACAAGTCATCTACAATTAAGAAATAATTCAGTTTAATAATGGAGACCTAAACAAAATAACACATTTTGAAGGAAAATCTGTAAAAAATTTCCATTTTATGGAAATCAAAATGTTGAAGTCTAAACTAATTTCAAATCAATACTATAAGTTTTCTACATTAAAACTGCTTCTGACTCGTTTAATTGGCACACTGACATTTATTATGCATGTTCCTGTCCCTGCAGCATCCTGAGGTTGAGAAACCACAATTTACAACTTTGCGTTCCAGCTTTGAGCATCACATGAAAACTCCATTTTACTTTACAGCACCATGTCACGCACCAGCAGCTGGCTGTTTGTGGACGAACACCATTGCTGAATCAGCAAAATAGGGCATTATTGAAGGAAAGAAGAAAAGGAGAGAAAGAGACAGAGCCAGAGATAAGACAAAAGTCAACATCAGACTGATTTTTACTGGATGGAGAGCTCAGAGAAGAAACAGGATGCAAGATAGATGTTAAATTAGCTGTCAATAGGGGGCGCCAAAATGCAAAAATTTGCCAAAGGTCAGTAGTGTAGCCTCTCACACCCAAACAAGCTCTCCAACTAAACTGCTTCATGTAAACCAGAGAGTCAACTTTGGACTTAAAGATTCTATTTAAAACTCTTATACAGTAGCAAACTACTATTTCATAGTTGAAAACAACAAGGATGCTGTCTTTAAGCGTGAGGATGTTCTTATAAGAATGTGCAGTTTCTTTTCCTCTGTGTGTTTAATAATCCCGGCACCTGTGTTCTGTGTTGTGGTAGTAGGTCTAAATGCATGTGCATGTTAGTGCATGTGAGTAACAGCCATACAGAGAGTGGACTTCTTTCAAAAAAGCATAAGATCAGAATCCAAATTGCTGTGGTTTTCTTTGAATAAACACATCTACAAGTTGCTTAAAGGTTTCATTTTTGGTTTGTCTCAGTTTCTTTTGGATGGATTGTTTGCTGCTGGAAACATCTCAGTATCAGTGAAAATCTGTCACTCGTGTAACTTCCTGTTGGCACTGGCAGACTGTTAGTGTTTTCTTCTTTAATTATTTATTTTTAGCCAAAGCACATTCAATAAAGTGAATGAGTGTACAAGAAGGAAAGAGGCAGTGACAACAGACAGAAGTTAAATGACTAAAGGACATTTTATGCTCAATGCAGAAGACTGATACACTGATGGACGGACAGTTTTATCCGTTTTCTGCGTAAGTATCACGTGCAATTTAGTCTGTTTTCAGGGAGCTTAGCTATCCGTTGTTTGACGCAGAAGACGGAGCAATACCACTGGAAATTGCGGGGGCAGTGCTGAGCAGAATAGCTGACATGCGACCAGTGAAGGAAACAAACCATAGAAGAAGAAGAGGATCAGGAAAAGTACAAAAAAGCAGAAGAAGAATGAAGATGAGCACAACAACTGTAGAAATTGTGTGAGCTTATGAAGAAAGACTATATGCAAATGTTTAGGGTGTGTTGGACAGTTGAAAAAAACTTCATAGCAATGCATTACCACCGACTAATGACGTCTGAAACTGACGTCGGCTCGCAGGAGTGAACTCTGAACTCAGCACTGCCCACTAGTGGAGGAACTGACCTTACAACCATGGTAACGCTAAAGACGCGTGGAAGTATGAGGATGGTGATGTGTGACAACGTTGAAACGGACGGAGCATAAATGGGCCTTAACATGTCATACACATCTCTTCTTATTTGTCATTTCAAACACTTTTCAGAATGGTGCCATGTTGAGTGAGGAAACTTAGGACCAACTAATGCTCATGATTCATATTTATCTCTCTCTCTATATATATATATATATATATATATATATATATATATATATATATATATATATATAGATAGATATATATATAACTGCCACTATGTTAGCCCCATGTTATTGAAGCTAACCCCTTGACCTTTTCAGTTAACTGGGCACAGATTTATTTTGGGGGTTTTAAAGCAGTTTTATATATTTTTGAGCCCCCTGTTTTATTAACTAACCTTTATTTAACCGAATGAGTCAACTGAAAATAAATTCACATTAAAATGACGACTTGGCAAATCAATAAGAAAATCTGCCAACAGGAACATCCCAAATTTGACTCTGTAATAATTCAACTTTTTAGTTCTGATCAGTTTGGTGCTCAGACCTTTAGTAAAAAATGGTGGCAAAAACAAATTTTTAATTTACATCATTGATTTACTTTTAATTTTCTGAGCTTTTGAAAAAGTGTGTGTGTGTGTGTGTGTTTTGGTGTTTTTTTTGTTTGTTTTTTAGACTTAGTTGCCTTTAAATGAATTTTAAACTAGTTTTATATACTTTTTAATGTCATTTTGCCCCTTTTTGTATGTTTATGTCTTTTGGAAATATATTTTAGGACCGGTTATGCTGATGTTGCTCTATTTTTAAATGTAATGACCTACACACATTCAACTATAAGAAAAAATACACAAGTTCCAAAGTTGCAAAGATTGCAGAAACATGAATACTTAGCATCTGGCAGTACATGTATGACACATAACAGGACACCCGTATGCTTGGTGGCTTATCAATACTAAACAGTGATCTTTAAATGAAAATAAGGGTGACACAAAAAGTGGAAAATATAAATATTTAAATCAAAAGTAAATATTTAAAGGTGAAAGAGGTGGAGAAAGAAATGAAGAGGAAAAGGTGGGGCAGCCCTGAGAATGACAGAAGTGAAACAAAGAAAGAACCAAGGTAAAAGGAGAGTCAGATGGCAATCCCTCGTCTCTCAGGACTAATAATGATTAAACTGAAGCTGGACTCAGAGAAAGACAGAGAGAGATGAGCTCTTAGTGGAGGTGAATATCTCTCAATGGGGATATAATGACCGGTATGAACTTGGAGTTGGACTCTAGGATATGGAGGGTAAGAAAAGAACGAGAACAAACTCAGCAAGAGACAGAGAGAAAGAGGAGGCTGAAAGAAAAATGTCAGGGAGGGAGGAAGAGTAACAGAAGGACAGAATAAAAGAGGTGACAAGGGAGGTGAAGGACAAAAAGTGGAAAACCTTGTCTGCCAAATGCTCTTCATCCCCAGAGAAAGTGGAAGAGTCAGACAACATGCAGTTTTTACCTTTTTCTTTTTTCCAGACCATTAAATAACACGTCATATGTTTGAGCTGAAGCAGAACTATAACAGCTACAGGTAAAGACTTACCTATCATACGTGAAGGTACGGCTGGTGATCCCTATCCAGCATCAAATTGCCACGGATGCTGACGCAGCTGAAACATGGACTATCCAACCTCAGAGAATGTTTCCATTGTCCATACAAGATAAGCTGATGTCCAGAGAATTCAACAATGTTCCTGCATTATGTTGATCAAAAACTTCCTCCTTGTGCAAAACAGCTTCCGGTACCTTTATATAGTACCAAACAGATGGTGGAAAAAACTCTCTATATTTTTTGTTTTTGTCTTGAATTTAATATATATTGTAGCGATCAATTAGTCACTAATGAATTTTGGAAGAAAGTCTTGTTTCCTGGGAAAACTATCAACCTTTGTTGGACACATCTTATATACCCAAGTCTGACACCCTCACCTGTCACCAGTTAATTTTCAGATAGTAGACGCTTTCAGAATACCATTACCTATAAACCAACAGGGTAAAGAGGTGAATTTTGCAGAGCTACACTAATTTCATTATGGTTTTGTAATTTTCTAGATGGCCCCCTTCAAAAAATAGGCTCAGTACTCAAAAGGTTAAACTGACTGTAATTTATGTTATTGATTAATTTATTGTATCAGCTTTATATCAGCTCAGCTGAAAGCCCTCTCTATAAGGTATTTAAGTCCAGCCTTAATGATGACTGTCAAAGGTCATCACAAATTCCTTAAAGGGGCAATAAGCGGAAATTCCTCATTTCTAGATTGGAGGAATTAAAACATGTCTATGTGAAGAACTAGAGGTGTAATTTCATCCGAAGTATAGCATGCCATCACACACCGTCTCACCAGCCATGTGTCTACCAGCAGGTCCGGCCGCACATTTATGTACGTTCATGTGAATCACTGCCTCCTCCGAGAGCCCTCAGTCCTCCCTCCCTATTAAAGGCTTCAGCTAGCAAGCATTGGCAGCGCATATTTCCTAAGCAATATGGCGGAGAGTGGAACGAAACATTGACCAGAAGACGACCAGGAACCGGCATTACCTCAGAAAAAAAAAATAGCGGTCATTGGCTAAGAAGTTGTCGGATGGAAAAAGGGACATAACCTGGATTAACATCGACTTTCTATTTCTAAAGAGGAAAGTACTGTGAGAGATAAAGAAGCTACAATTTGACTCGAAGCTAGCATTTCTCCTGGACAGTAACAGCATAAATGTTATAAGTTACTTCAACATGGTTCATAACATGATGATATTGCTTTACTCAGTGTGTTTGCACTTTCATTTGTGAAGAAGGCGAATGGGGGGAAGATGTGGCTCATTACACACTTTGTTTTGGTCTACAGGCAGCACACAACAGCAAACCTTGTGGTGAAACAATTTAGCGGATTCCCTTTGAATCCTTGAATTTTACCTATAGTTGTGCTTAAAAAATCATATTTAGTTCAGACACTGAAGAGCATTTTAAAGCACAGATTTCACTATGTTATTCTGGTTAGTTTAGTTAGTTAATTCTGTGTTGTTCAGGATTAGTTTCCATGTTGTGTAAATAATGATATATGAATGGTACAAAACTGTTTGGGAAAGATGGAGGGAAAAAGTAAAGAAAAGAAAACAGGCCATAAGAGAAACCAAGAAGTTGAACATTTAATTCTGGGTGACGTTGGTCTGGTGGCTTTTTAAATTTTTCTCCTTTTACTTCACTTTGGGACAAAAACATGAATGAAACAGTGCCGCAGGCTCAGAGTGTGTGTGCCTCTTTTTAAACTTTTTTTGCAAGTTTTTTTTCCCCTACAAAATGTCTATACAAGCATCTTCCTCACACACACACACACACACTGCTGCTATATGTGAGTCATGACTTGAGGCCATCAGGATTTATTTATCTTTTATTTATACAAGCTTAAAGTCAAACCATCCATCTCTCACACAACAGCCTGCAGCTTTCATTACAGTGTTTATGTTTGTGTGTGTGCTGTAGATGACATAGCGTGCATGTTAGCAAGTTTGTGTTGATATACAGTAGGTCTTTGATGATGCGCGTGCTTTCCCATCATCTTCAGCTGTACCTCAAGCAATGATGTTGACATCGGCAGCTCAAGTTGTGTTCTTTAATAATCTAATTCAACAACACAATTACCAAGTGTCAAACTGCAGAGCGAGCATCTCAGGGACAGGGTGACAGTAACGCTTTGTTTTATGCAGGCTGCTTTATCTTTTTAACAATCATCAGCTAAATTAAAACTCACTGGATGCCTCCAATATTCAATAAAATCTGCCCCTGTTTTACGCTCACATGAGGTGGAAAATAGATTTGTCGATAGTGAAACCATGCAAAAGCAATTTGATGCATATGTTGATTAAATAATTATGTTCCTCCATGCAAAATGTAGGGTAAAGAGGATCTTATTAGAGGATCATTTGATTGTTCACCTGCTCCAGTTTACCATGGTTATAAGAAATGCTTAACTATGAGTATTATTTCCACATAACTGCACTGCTTTCTCAGCTGTTTCACACTTCTGTTACTGCAATATTTGTAGCAGAACTGGCAAAACTAGTGTCAGTGTCAATGTACTTTGAATATGAATTTAACAGCTATGTACTGTATACAGTGTATACTACACGTGTTTAATGTGCATGTGTAGATTTAAGAAACTCAATCATAAAGAAAAATCTGAAACATTTATTTGTTTTTTCCTCTCATGTTTTTTTTAAGTGGGGTATAAATCCTAGCTCTTTGATGGACTGGAGTCACACTGAATGCTCAAATGTCCCTATTTCAGTATCTGATAAGCTACTTCTGCCAACCAAGCGGCAACCTATACCAGTAAAATGTGAAGCTTATGTGGAAGTGCAAAAAATTGCAGTTCACCCTGCATCCGCTAGGGGCTGGCTCCAAAACAGAGCAAATCCCCATAGACTAATACCAAAAAATACCAACTTCACAGCAGAAATGTTTGAAGCCTGGTACAAAAAAACATTTTAGGATTAATAGGTCAAGTTTACTTTCATGAGTTTTTCATGAGGGGGGTGAATTTTTTTTCTAAATCATCTGTTTTAATGGTTTTTAATCTTGAAATTCAACATAATTAGGGACGTGTCCTTTTGATTGACAGGTATCCAATATCCGTGGCAAGAAGGGAGAGTACAGCACGACTGGGGATTTGACCCAGCTAACAGTGCGCCTTAGCTTTAGCCCACCTACTTTCATTAGCTGGTTAGCTAGCGTTAGCTAGCATTAGCTCGGTTAGCGCTTAGCTACAGGCAGCATAGAGTTTGATGGGTGTCAATCATCCACCCCCACCTTCAAAGTCCCCCTCTCAGCTCCACCTCTTTGGGACACAGCTATGATTAAATTATATTAGTATGTCATTAGCTAACTGACTAGCAAAAGACCTAATGGTGCAAAGGCCAAACAAGGTGGAAATGTTTTTAACTCACACAAATTCAGTCACTTGAGTGTTTTTGCAGCACTTTCCCAAGCTAATAGTTGATTCTCAGAAAGGAGGGATGGTTGATATCTCCATTTATAATTCACCATAGCATTCATTTTTACTGCACTGGCTTATACCTGTCACACTGTAGATTATACATACATTTTCACCTAAAAAAGAATCTGTCAAAATGAATGAAGAAATGAAAAATTAAGAATGTAAAACTTTAAAAATGTGGTTGAGTTAACAAGATTTTGCCCACTGGAAAACTTGCTCGTATGCTTTTGGGATAGCATGATACCACTGTCAGACCAGCTAACAGCTGTTGAGGTGACAGAGTTTCAGTGATCATCACACCACTAAGTGAAACCTTATATTTGCAAAATGTTTTACAAATTCCTGCAAGTTAAATTTTGCTTTTAGTAACTTTAAATTACATAAAACAAGTTTTAGGCCTAAAAAGAAGGTAAGGTAGGTGATAAAATAAAAGGTTTTGATCTCAAGTAAATTTCAGAGGGCAGAATTCAACCACTATGCTTTGGAATAAATTGTTTGCTTGTTGTATTTCCCACTTTATAAACTGTTAACTCATTGTATTGTATATCATGTGGCATAAATATGTATACTCATGCCGAATTTGCTAAAAAAAAAAAAAAAAAAAAAAATCCTTTCATAATAAACAAACATACCGACCAGAAGACATCCATGTGTTTACACGTTAAATGGTTGTATTTGTTCTGCTCACCAAAGTCAAACCAGTAAACTGCATAACTAGTCAATGACTTATTTATAAAAGAACTTATAGTTTCAATGTCAATTTCTGAAATTTAAAAGTCATGTTTATATCATTTAACAACCAATTATATTTTTCAGTGTTGATGTAGAATAACATATAAAAGAACATTACATACATCTGGACATCTGAAGTTTACCTAAATTAAGATTTGTTTAAGCATAATATTTGTTGGCAATTTATTACTTCCAACCATGCCTTTCTATGCAGATACATAGCCCCCTGATGGTGACATTGGTATTTTGTTAATTTGTTACCCCCAAGCCACAGTTATGGTTCAGAAAAAAAAAAAAAAAAAAAAAACCTGACTTTGTTCAGCAGCGCGATCAGTAGCTGAAAACATCAGCTCACTTAGATCTAATGATTAGAACTTCTGAGTGATACTAAATAATTTGGGAGTCATAAGAGCTGGCTCGTCGTACTCTTCTAAAGGGTTAGAATGGTTCTAGTAAGCACATTTGTGCCTAATCCAGGCTATTTTTGGCACTTATGGCTTAATTAGAACACTGGCAAGTCTTGTGTGAACCAGATGTGGTCCAGATGTCAATTCTTGGTTTGGACATGGATTATGGCAAGTGTTGTATGGGCCAGATATGGCCCATACATGAGGAGCCACTTGGACAGAAATTACAGCCGGTTCCTTGTGGGCCACATCTGGCAGTCATGTGGGTAAGTTGTGGTTGCCACTCTCAGTTAAGACAAAACATGGGCCAAACAAAACTGCATAAATGGGCCATTTTCAGGCCAAACTTGTTTTTCTATCTGGGAAGAGAGCTGAGCCAAAAAGGCAGAATCTTTGAAAAGAACTTGACTCACAATTCCTTTTCTTGTCAGGAAAAATGATCATTAGGTGATGGTACTAGATAGAAGTAAAGATGTGAGCATCTTTAGTGGTCATAAGAATTGCAGTTAGTGTTTTTTTTGGGGGGGGGGTTAGACATAGTCACAAACAGTCATAAAATATCCGACCAACCTTTGTTTGTAGTAAAGGAGAAGTTCAACTTCCAGTTTAGTTCCGTGGATTTAAGTAAAACATCTCAGCCAACTGTATTGATTGTAATGTGTTAGTGGAACATTTAAGGGTTTGCTAAAAGGTTTATTCGAACATGAAAATGAGAAAACTTTCTATCAGAAACCATTTAGTAATAAAAACAAATGCTGCATCTACGATTTCTTCTTGTTTGCAGGTTTTTCTGTTTTACAAAAAAGCATGAAAGTTTCAAATCAGACACAAACCTTGAGTCAGAGAGGAACAGATATCTTACACGATAAAAATGTTGGGCTATATCCAGTCTTCTGGTGTAATAAAGCTCCAACTCATTTCTGTTTCCACTTCTGTCTGTCCCCCATCTCTCTTCAACTTTTTTTTTATCTCCGTCCCTGTCTGTCCTCCACCTCTCCTTCCCTCTCTGCCCTTCATCCCCCTTCTCTTTATCACTCTGCTCATAAAACCTGCTCATCCAGAAAGAACAGAGTTTAGAGGAGGATGGAGGAGAGAGACAGAGAAAAATGAATGAGGGATAAAGACAGGGGAAAAGAGAAGATGGAAGGTTGAAAGACAGGTAACAAAAATAAGAGAAAAAATGAAGAAGACAGTCTAATAGTGGTGATTTTATTATTATTATTATTATTAATATTATTATTATTTTGTAATTTAGTGTAATGAGTACATTCTCTATTAAAAGCAAGATCAATTCAAAAACAAATTTGTTCAGGGTCCAATTTGATGAACAGCAACATGCAAAAATCTATCCAGTTTTCATACTGACCTCTAAGGAAAATCCATAATTTACTGTGGAAGCTTTTTTCCTGTTTTTTCTGAGGATAAGAAGGTCAATAATATTTTAACACAAAAAAGTAGAGGTATTTTCAGTAATTAACTTAGCACAAAGATCCATAGATGTTAATTTCCATCCAATCCACTTTATTTATAAAGCACATTTTACAAACAAATACATGTCTCCAGACTGCTGCACATAAGATTTTGAATAATAAAAAAAAAGAAAAAAATTGCTGGTATCTGGAAAGAAAAATTGCCTGAGAAGTTCAGTAATTCAAGTATTACATTATGGTTTAATGTGGAAATTAAAAATGAGTAATAAGCCAAAGTAACTCTTTGTGAACGAGCATTGCAGGATTGACTTACAGGCTAAATTAACTTCTGGCTTTAATATACCTTTGATAACCAAATATATATATATATATATATATATATATATATATATATATATATATACTTTTTCTTTAAAAGTAAACCCACTGAGACCACACTGTCATCTTTACCAGTTGCCTTCTGTTTATTGCGCCAACCAGATAATATATATAAAAGTCAGAAACACTTAGTGAGCTCAGACCTTCGTCAAGCCATTTAATTTTGTTCTCCCAGTGATTGTGGGCATTATTTTTGAGTTAGAAGTTCTAGTGGCAAAAATATCTTTCCGTTCATAATCAGAATAAACTCTAAAGTGGGTGCATGTGAGGGAACGCCTGTAATGAATATTCATGACATCATTTCTATGAAGGCTCGGAAGGGAAAAAGTGGGAAGAAACAGATTTTTTTCAGATAGGGATCCTGATGGACCATGTTGAAAAACGTAAAAATGTTTAATTGGTGGGCATGGCGTGGGTATTACTTGTGTCAGAAAGGCAGAATAGTGGCAGCAGGTGGCAGATGCTGTCAAAGGAAGACACGCCAGAGGCACCAGAACGTGTGGCTGGATATCTCACTTGGTAGAGCATCCCTCTCCTGTGCAGGAGATTGAAGTTCGAATCCCACAGGGGTGAATTGCTTTGGAGAGAACCGTCTGCTAAATGACAGTACTGATGCCAGTAATTTAGTCATTTGTTGTAATTTATGAAATAAATATGTACAGATGAGTAAGAATAAATAAATAAAAGGAAATCCACCTCTTGTGTGTTTCATTAAACGTTGCATCACTTCTAGACCTCCTGCCTCCAGTCTGCATCCCGTTCTGCTGGAATGAAGGACCAAAGCCACTTTTAACACTGACTGCTACATGCTGGCAGCAGACTGTCCAACTTATTTAGCTGGATGGATTTTATAATATGTAAGTTTTGTTTCATAATGACAGAACATATTTTAGTGGTTGAGGTTCTTAATATTATCATCTCTCCTTTCTTGAAAATCCTGCCCCCCTACCTCTTTATTAATTTCTGCAAATATCCTTAATATCTAACATGTGGTGTGAAAGGTAATAGTGGGTTGTGCATAAATGTCTAACATTTCACAGCATTTTCTTGATTTTATTCTGTACCGTTGGTGTTACAGTTTCCCGTTTTCTAGATGATGTGCATCCGCCTGGGCCAGAGTTACTGTGAAGATAGGAACATTTTCCCGCCAAGTTTGGTTTTCATAATTCCAAAAGTTGACTATTTTTGGCATGTGCCGGTTTTATGTTCCTGCGCCAGCTTGATAAATGAGGCCCCAGGTCTTTTGAACAGATATCCAGTGATTTATTCAACCACCTCCCCTTGTCCATTGTGGCGCCAAAGTGCAAAAATCTGCAAAAGTTCGGCAATGCATCTTTAACATAGTTTGATACAGCCAGGTTAAGACTGCTGCTCCTCATTAGTAGGTGTTAGATTTGTCTCATCTTCCACACGAAAAAGAGTCATCGTGTGTTGTCTGGATGAGTCAAGAGGAACAGGCTGTTTGAGATGACATCTATCAAGAATATTTTTAAAATATATATTATAAATTCATTAATTAATATACTAATTTATCCCCTTAATAAACTGCCAACATTTAAAAAATATTTCTAATGTGACATCCAACTTATATTTTTTATATTCCTGTACATGATAACCTTGTTCAACAGCACTGCCAACAAAATGCTCAACAGGTTTGCATAGTTAACATCTTTCAGCTAAGAATCCTCATCTCAGAGAATATAATCAGGAAAGCAATTAGCAAAAAAAGTGCCATATTTTACAGCCAATTTAACCCAGAACTCTGAATATAACATCCTCCAAAGCAGGTTATGTGTTCAGCATACATTACCAAGGTGATCTAAGAGAGAGCCCCTTTTTTGACATTGAAAACTTTGGCTGTAGGCTCAATATACTCTGCTAACCCATTAATCTCACTTCACAGTACACCTCTTTGCATGAAAACACGCTGAAACTTTTACCAGCACAAGTGTGCACAGATAAATCAGCCAACTGGTCTAATGTAAGGATATAGAGTCAGATGGCAAGCATAGAGTTGGCTTTTACAAACAGCTGTTCCTGGACACTATCGTTAGACTAAAAAATGTTTAAAATGATGCTCATTACACATATTTCCAATGTGCTTCTCTTTTGTCTTAGGGCAGCTGAGCTGTGCTAAATTGCTATCAGTGGGTTAGCATGTAATCAGTTTCAGAGCTGCAGCAGGTGGCCAGCTGCACTTCAACAGTCTGTCTCCTGATTATATGTTAAAGAACTTCTCCCTGCTATTTTTCCATTTGACTGAACACTCACAGACAAAAAGGAGAAAAATGAGGGGAGCTGAAAGACATCGAAAGAGAAAGTAAGAGGGCAGGTCTCAAGGTGACCAGTCATTGTCCTAATTCCTCTTTTAACACAGTTAAACAGGCCAAAAACACAACTTTCTCTCAGTGTTTCTCTCTTTGTCTCCCAAGCTTTCTTTTTCTTTCCACTCCACTCTCCTTCTATTCCTGCCATCTTCATGAAAAGAGGTTAAAAACATCCCCCATCTCCCACTCTATTTTATTTATATTCAACTCATTCTCCTTTAGCATTTACATCCCTTCATCCTGATGCTACCCTCTCTCTCTGTTCCTGTCGTCTTTGCCAGCAGCGATGTCTTCAAACTCTGATTGATGATGGTTGCCGTCGGTTACCACTGTGTCCTTCTTTCTGTTTATACTAAAATACTCTTTTCTCCATTTTTGCTCCTATTTCTCTTCCTAAAAAATTTGCCTTTTTCCCTTCTGGTCTGTCCTGCTGGATCATGTTTTAATGCACTTGTGCAATAAACTACTACTAATAAGACTTCCCCCTCTTTATCCAGAGCAAATTCTTGAAATACCTATGTATGTACCTAAAAAAATCAACAATAATCTCTAAGTATGTTTTACAATTAGACATATGCTTCATGTCATAGCTAAATTTTAAGCTAAATGATTGATATGTTATTTCAAATGATAACATAACAAAATGTAATGCTAATGCTACACATTAAATTACACCTTTCTATTTAACTGTAGATTTTCCAGAGCTTACCCAGGACCAGGTCACAGAGTCAACATTTTAAGCAAAGATTTCCAGCCTCTTCCAGCTCATACAGGGCTACACAGAGGCAAGACCTGGGTCTGCTTCAAGGCCTCTTCTTGGTGAGACATATTCATGTCCAGATCGTATCCTGACATGAAGATGAGCAGACCACCTCAGTTGGCTACTCCAAGCCGTGCTAGATGATGACTTGAGCTCCTCATCCTATCCTTAAGGGCTCTCCTTTAGATATCAATCTGGAAATCAGCTTTTATGCACATTCACAGAGTTAGTGAACATCTGTCTCTCTTGCATCCTGTTGCCATTGTTGGACTTTGTCAGCCTCATGTTTTTTAGTCCAGTTAAACTTGTTTGTTTGCTGTGGTGCTTGTCGGTCAGAGAGCTCATTGTTTTTTGTGTAGTGAATGAGAAAATGAGAAGGCAAGAGGCGGGACATCAGGAAGCAAATGTCTAACTTTACACAATCCCTTTAACATGATTCACAACATGTGGAGTGAATAAAGTGAAATCTAACTGATAATCATGGCTGAAGAGAGAGCAGTTCTATGATGCAGTAAATGTACAGCATCTGATACTGTGACTAACTTGGCTGTAATCGGGGTTTTGGTTAGAGAGATGAGACCCCTTTTAGAATATTTTTAACAGTAAATCTTACTATCTTTATAGCACTTTCACTGAGGGGATATTTCTTAATGAAAAATGTCATTTTGATTGACCTTGTCCTGTGATGCATGGAGGACAGCTCTGTATTTAGTTAACCAATCAGCAGCCAGACACCAGGAGTGAGCTTTATGTGTGGATTTGAACTGACCAATCAATCGCTGTTGCCTTGTTTTTTTACACTGAATTCAAAATAAAACTAAAATAAATTTAATCTAATTATTTTCATGTTATAGAAAATTTCCTCAAAGTAATAAGCTTCAGAGATGTTTTCCAGCCTTTTGCTTTGATCTGAATTCAATGAGAAATCTATTTTCTATGTTCTACTTTAAGTTAAATATTTATATTTACACATTACTGAATTTGTTTGTATTTCCATTTTACACAGTGCTGTATTTTTAGAATTGGAGTTTGATATTAGAGGTAGATTCATTTGTGTACCAGAGTGATTGGGGTCTTTTCAAAGTAAATAATTTCTTTTAAAAATGGTTGTTTTTTTTCAAATTTCTGCATACAAATAAATGAAAGAAGCTTGTTTCTTCAAGCAGGTGCACACATCAAATACATTCGCTGGAAAAAGAATGAGAAAGTATTAAAAAGTCCTGTTTTGTTAACCTGCTCTTAAACCTCATCTTCCTGCAGCTCTCAGTGTTACCCAACTTTCTGCTCAACTTTCTTTATAATCACATTGAGCCACTGGGGATCTTTATCAGTTAAGTGTAAACATATGTTGTTTTTGAGGACTTGGCGGAACGACTAATGACGTCTTCTCTCAAGGGAGAATAGACACGGATGGACAGCCCAGTGTTGCTAGGTGGTTTGTGGGTTGGGTTAATAACAGGGACACAGATGAAACAACTGTACTCAACGTCCACATCATTTACTGAAATTACATTAAAACATTACACTAACTGATCCCATGACTGAAATGGATACTGCTGGGATTGATGCATGAATCATAAAACACACCTCACTGTCACAATGACAAAATCACTCATGTGAGACAGAAGATTTTATCTAAAATTCATTCATTTAGTTCTTCTCTTTTCATACATGCCTGTTTTTGTTGACCCTCATTGTTCCTTAAACATTTCAACAGATAAAGAAAGATAGCACCCACCTACACAGACTGGTTCATTAATGGGGAGCTTCATTGAATGTGTTTTTTAATGTTTATTTCATTATTAATATATAATCAGTGCCATCAATCACTGTGACAGCCACCTATTGTCAGCCTGGTTGTCACACTGCAACACGGTGTGTGTGTGTGTGTGTGTGTGTGTATGTGTGAAAGAGAGAGAGAGATAGATAGATAAATAAAAGTAGAGGTATTGAGTGTACTTCATGCACTTTCAAACTGGTGTGTAAAATCAATCAGAAGACAAAAGATGTTCAAGGAGACAAGGCAAGGAAACAAGTGAAATAAGGACAAGAAAGAGGAAAGATACATGATGTAGATGCTGAAGATCTTCAATAAAATGTATGAATAAAAATATTCAGAAGAATAAATAAAATTCATGTTGGAACTAAATAAAAAACTGAACTTTAATGTGTTTGGATACTGATACAAACAATTTCACTAGAGTGTTTAGTCAATTCTTTTCATATTTATATTCACCCTGTAAGACTTTATTCATATTTTTTAGGCAAGCCAGAAACATTTTTAATTTTTGCTATGTGCCATCTTCATTTCTTCTTCACCAGTAACACATATACTGATATTTCTTTGTACTCTTGTGAGGCCCCGACAGCTCCTCCCCACTCATCTCAATCTTTCGGTGTCCTCTCAGCTTCGCCCCGGGTAAGTTTCTTCTCTTTTAGCTCGCTTTCAATTGTTCTGCCCCAGGTGCTTTCTACCGTCTGGGCTCACTTCTTCCAGGTGCTGTCCATCTTAACCGTTTAAGCCCTAGGGTTTTTGGAGGTGTGGTTTGCCTGAACAGACCTACCCAAATTAAATCAACAATAACTCTGTAATTTTTAGGTCAATATACATAAGCGTGGTCTCAATGGATAGGTAAGACCCTATGGAATATAAATCCAGTGTCAGAAACATTGTGAATGTTAATATGCCTGTGCAAATTGTCATAAACCATAGGTAAAAATATATATATATATATATATATCCTCGGCAAATTTTCTTTGTTTTTTTTTTGTACACAGATGAAAACATCATGACAGAAATCATTCTGTGCATAAAGATACCACTGCATGGATTCAGCAACTCCTTGACTACAACTGTACAAGGTTTCATGAGAATAGAACAAAGCTCATAGCTTTATGCAGGTTTTAGTGTGGATAGAACCAGGCGGACTTTCTATTTGGCCACTTGGATACGCAAACTGTGCCAAATTGTGCTGTGTCTGTATTTCCTCCAGAACTTCCAACACGGTGTATTTGGTTCTTTGTAATTTCTTGGACATGTTTATGGCTTTTATCCTTCGTTCTAAATGGATAAAAATTTATAATGAAGCAAAAAAAATGAATGCTGTTCGATATTCGCTCTTTCCGGTGCGCCCACTTGCGTAACTGCAGCAAAATGGCAATGATGCTCCTTTGTTTACGCACAAGTATTTATACCTGACAGATAAAGTGTCGTTCAAGTGTACTTGACTTTATTTACACTGCCAAGACCCACAACAAGACAACAAAATGACTGTGAATGGGAGCATATGACATGTTAGAGCATGACGCAGTTTCACCATTATGGATTACTACGCTGTGAGTTTTGGTCGAAGAACAATGTGGATAGACTAAAAACTGACCACAAAAAGGTAAGGAAATAAAATATGTTGCTGTTTGTGAGCATAGCTTTGGGATTTGTTGCTGTATTTGGTGATAAACATGCTATCTGATAAGGCTGCCATGATATGTGACGGTTAGCTTTGTGTTTGTTTTGAGACTGACGTGAGGTGCTTGGCGAATATCTTTTTATGCTTGGTATCATATGAAAGTGCAACGTTTCTAGTTTCATTTCATACCCAATATGTTTGGGTGGAGCGAACGGATCACACGTGTTACATTTTGTTTCGGGTGTTACTGGTTATGGTGGCGGTGTTGTTTGTGGCATACGTATTTTAAAGTTGTTATTAAACAAATTCTTTGTTGACCAAATGTACTTGAAGAGTTGATTTAGTGGCATTAGGTATTCTTCTTTAAGACACATTATAAATAAAATATCCTAACATCACTAAAGTAACTTTTTTACACACATGAACTTGTGTTTACACCTGTTGGACCCACCGGTGGGTCCGTCGGGCTTAACAGGTTAATGCAACCTTTGGTCCGCTGTCCTGGTCCATATTTGCGTACATGGCCAAGTCACCAAATCCTTTTGCAATTATTTCAAGGGTCACACTGCAGTTTTAACATAGCACTCTTTATTGGACATTTTGTTAGGCCAAAAGATGCGACAGATTTTCCTCAGACAGCTGTTGTGGAAAGCATTCATCTTGTCTATGTCTCCCCTTACTACTCACCAGTATTCTGAGACATACAGGACAGATTTGACATTGTTTTTGCAGAGTCTAATCTTGGTCCTCAAGTAGCACTGCCTAGACCTCTAGATGGTTTGAAGTCTAACAAATGCCTGGCGGGCTTTGCTGAGCCTTACTTGGATGTCCTTTGCTCCATTGTTGGTGCTGATAAGGCTTCGCATGTACACAAAGTACTCCACAAAGTCGAGTGGTTCGCCGTCATGAATTATGTTGGTATTTACATTAACAAATCTCACAAATGTTTCCCTTACTATGACACCAGAAGTATTCAAATACACCTTGTGGCTGCAGAGATATACTCATTTCATTATGGGTGTCTGAGGTTTGAGCAGCAGTATAAAGAATAGGCAGGGGCAGGGGGGTCTTTATACAGTTTGAGCCCACGTGGACTTTCAAGACTACATGAGAATACCAATCAAAGTTATCTGTGTTGCTGCCTCATGTGGTCACTTTTCTAAGAAGGTGAACTAGTTAAGCTGTACTAGTTTCTGTTTTCCATTTGACAGTTACAAAAGATATTAGAAAAATATGAAAACATGCTATGATTTTATTTTAACTGGCTTTTAGGAGCCTTTAGCATGTGTTACTATTATAAATTACATGTATTACATCAGTGTAATAACTGTGTGCCTGTAATTAAAAAGAACTGGTTCAAATCCTGCTTGGAAATGCTTGATGAAGTTGGGGGAGCTAAGTTCTGCGAGTCAAAAGATTGAATATGATGGTGGGTCAACCCTTGACAAGCTAAGAAAGCTAAATTAAAAGAGAAATAGAAGAAAAAGGAGGGAGAAAATTACCTTTAAAAAATTCAATCAAAACTAAAGCTGGTTTTCTTGGAGCAGGGGGTTATTCTGGGTCCCCAGGAGGGGTTTCTGTTTTAATTTCTTCTAAACTAAGTAACTGGATTAATAAAAACCCAACATGGGACAAGGAAATGGCACATGAAGAATAAAAGCATCTGGACCAAGACTTGGGTTTAGATTTGACTCAGAAAACTTTATTGATCCGAGTGCCAAATGGAATTACGGAAACGAACCCAGAGCTTTGAAGAGAAGTTTCACTGTCGTTATCGTAAGCCCCTATAATCCATCATATCTGGAAATCAAATTAACATATATTTACATGAACACACACACTTTTAATGCAAGCTCACATAATTTCTCTCTCTCTTTCTCTCTCTCTCTCTTTCTCACACACACACACACACACACACGCTAACAGCAAGGCCAAATCATTAGTTGTAGGTTAATTAGTGTTATAATTAATAACCCAGCAGACATGCACATGTGTGTGTGTGCGGGGGGTGGGGTGTATATGTGTAACGAGGGGTCGGGAGTTAAATCATATTAATTTCAACATTGATTAAGCAATAAAAAAGACTTTTAACTAGCGGGGGTGTATATCACTTCACCACACAGGCATCGCAATTTAAATCTATGTATTAATTAAAATGTGTGTGTGTTTTGCCGAGCTCCACGCTGAGGTTTCTCGAGCGAGGAAGGGATCAACTCTCTTTAACAGCGATAAAGCAGTGAGGGAGAGATTTGAGAGGGAGTGATAGCAAAACATGGATCTAATTCAGAGAAAAGGAGTCGAAACAGAGAGGAAGAGGAAGAAGAAAAGGGACAGGGATCGAGGGAATGTGTGAGAGGTATAGATAAAATAAAAAAAAGAGGTGGAGGAGGGGGAGAGGCTGACTGCTGTGTGATTGGATAAGCACCAGTGACTCTTTGAAATTGTGATCTCCTCAGATATGCATTTTAACGTATAGCTTAACTTTTCTCATGTAGATAACAGCTTCGTTAGACCAAAAACTTTCTCAGTTGTCGACTTGAAAGTTGTTGCATGACTCCTTTAGTTGCAGGATTTGGGGATTGATTTGCTTTGAAGGGTCTTAAGCCATCAATTGTAAAAAGATGCAACATGAAGTGATGTTTTTACTGCCACGAAACATGGACGGATTCATGTGGCGGCAGCTCGGAGGCATGCAGGTTTCTTTGAGAGCTCTTTGGGACGCAACAAAGGTGGAAAATAATTGAGTCCTAACTGTTGTTGAAGTACTGCAGCGAGTTATTAGCTGTGTTCAGCTGCCAAGGCTTCCCCAAGGCCCTGTGAGGCCTCACTGAAGGCAGGCTCAATAAAACACAGCAGCCTGGAAGGTTAAACCTGTGGCAGGTGAGGTTTTAAGCTTGAAAATGCCCTGGTCTTATCAGCTGGAATCACAAAGCAGCTCTGCAGCAGAGAGCACCTCTGATCCTGTCTAACACAGCTCCTTTGATTTTAATAGGAATAAATACACACTTGCCTCTCACAGGACAAGCTAGGCAATATGGCAGCAAAAGAAAGAAGAAAATTTCAAAGGATGAATAAAATACTTGGAAATATAGTACAAGTAAAACCAAAAGGAAGCCAAAAAGAACAGAGATGAGTACTTACAGTAAAAGCAGAGAGACATATTTAAAGTTATTATTACAAACTTCTTCCTCCTGGAGGAAACTTAGAAACAAAACTACAAAATGGATATGTTATGTTATTATTTTACAATGTTAAAAGAAAAAAAGAAGACAAAAACAATAAAAATCCAGCAGTTGGAGTGGCAGAATAACACTATGAGCAAACTGGAAAAAAAAAAGCTAAAGTAAAATTACAGTAAAATTCTATAAAAAAGAAAAATACAGTTTATACTAAAGATGTGCACAACATAGATTAAATTATCAGTCAAAATGATGCATGAAATGTTGGTAACAGTTTGGAGGAGAGCTATGTTTCATTGTGCAGATTTGCAGGACTGTTTACAGCGCTGTGTTAAAAGATTGGTGTGACCCCTTTAAGGACGTGTAAGAGAGAGGGGGGAAAGAAAGTCTCACATCACTCAGCTGCTCTGGCTCACAATGCAGGTATGAATATTTTTAATAGAAGCTGCATCAATAAACAGCACACAGCTCTTCTGGTTACAGCACAGTCCATGTCAGCTTCACCACTTTTTGGTAAAGTGAAGGGAGTTCAACCAGAAGCTAGCTTATATAAGCAATTAGTTCAAAGGTACACAGTTCAAATTAATGTGAATAATGTGGATCATATAATGGATTTTTGTTTAATTGTATTATAACTGGACTAGAGTGAAATGGATTAAATTGCACTGTGTCTGTAAAAGTCCCTTGAGGCGACTTGCTAAATTAAATTGAGTTGTACTGTACTGTACCATGTCATGGAAAAGCATCATTTGTTGTCATCTGTCTGTCATTTTGGTCTTTTATGTGGATGCTGTCTGAGTTTTTTTTTGTATTACTGTTACATTCACTGCCATTATTTTGTGTCTAAAGGAAAAGTATTATTTCATTCCAAAACGCAGCAGAAAAAAATCTGCTGTGATGAGTGTAACTAGCTGAGTTTGAACCTGGTTTAAGACACTTGCATTAACGGCAGGGAAACATGATTTCAGGCAAAAATGAAGTCAGGTTTAAAGACACACAAACACTTGCTTATTTCACTTTCATTCACACACACACAAACAGTCACTGCAGGGTGTTGGAGAGAAAACTGATGAGAAGATCAATCATCAGCTGTCAACAGTGGCTAATAGAGTATGAGAACAACATATTAACTATACTGTTAGATTAACACTCATATACACACACATTCCCTCTCTCTCACACACCCACAAACATATAACCAAATTGCATTAAAACTCCAACAGAGTGCTTACTATTAAGTAGTTTAATGTTAATTTGTTTAGCAGTCAAGAATTAAGCAAAACACACAAATTTACTGTAAAAAGACAAAAAATGACTATACATTCAAGTCACATACCAACGAAGACAAGTATATAAATTCACTTAAAAATGCCCGACTCAAAATAGAATCTACAAATCAAACATGTTTCTACTGCAGGTGATTCTTTTTATTCTCTTGGATGAAGCTGTAAGCAGATTGATCTCCAGTGAAAGAAACTGGCATAAGTGAAGTGTTTCCTCCTCAAACCTGCCAGAAAGATTTTTGCAGGGGTTTTCTTTCACACATGCTGTCTTGTATGTTGGAGTTGACTAAAAGCTGGAATTTCACCTGGACATTAGTGGAAGAATGTGAAGTTTCTGGAAGCTCAGAACAAAGGCAAAAGATTAAAGGAGTTGTTAGCTTTATATGCTTTTACTTTAACGTCAGTCAGAGCAATAATCTGGACTGTGAGGTGATTTACAAAAAAATGCTTAAAGAGAAAAACCCCTTCAACTAAAGAACAAAATTATATAAATGTGCAAGGTATAAGAGACGACTCCTGTTTGCCATGTTTGTGTAGGTTATATGAAGCTGTAAACAGCAGCTGTTAAGGTTTACATGAAGAATACACGGGAAAAACCTTAAATGATGTCTGCACCAGAAATGCACCAGTTCTTACAGTCTCAAATGTGTTTAACCTGGACAGAAATGAAAATGAAACAGAAATAGATACAAATTTGTGTTTGTCAATTAACAGAAAAGCATATTAACCACCCTACAAACCAAAAAGTCACCAAGTAAATTAAATTTGCATTTAAAAACATAAAATAAAAAAAAAAAAAAACAAAAAAAAAAACAATCAGAGCTCTGACATCTTGGGGGCGTGTCCACCAAAGACCCTGATCAACTGATTTCAACTCACTTTCTTTTTTTTTTTATCCAAACCACAACACTGAGCTTGTAGGATGTGCCTAAAAGAGATGGGAGCTAAAACAGTTTTTTAAAATTTTCACATGAACAGGTCAATGCTTGAAGAGAAAGTTGGAAAAAACTCAGGATTGTTCTTAAAGGTGCGGTGTGTAACAAAATTAAAGGTAAATGTCAGAAAAATTTAATATATCATTAAAAACCGTGTTCCTATTGGTATCTAATCACTTCTCTAAAACAACTGCTACGTTTCTATTCTCTTGGAATGAGCCCTTTCAATCTACTTTCCATGTGTCCATATACATGGCGGCTGCCATTTTTGAGCCACCATTTTTACTACAGTGTCTCTGAATGGACAAACAACTCTGTGTGTAAAGCTTTAAAACCGCAGTACCAGCTTTTTAAATTAAATGGTTCTCTGACAAGCTCTGCACAACTCTGCTAATGAGTTATTAATTTGATTCAGGTCTGTTGCAGCAGGGAGACATCTAAGACCTGCAGGATAGTGTGCCTTGAGGATTAGGGTTGGGAATCACTGTGCTAGGGCACCTTTTGGGATAGGTAATGCCTTAAAAGGCACATAGAGGAAGAATTTTGAAGTAGTTACATTCTATTGTTGCACCAGATGCCACGGGATCCACTTGCAGATGAAGACATGTTTATATCTGGAAGAATTTTGGCCACTTATGACCACTGTCCTTTTACAACAGCTTGTCATTTGAAGTAATTTCTATTTCCATCTTCACCACTAGATGTGAGTAATTATTACACACTGTACCTCATAAGCACGAATCATGGAAAGTTTCTTTTGGAGACTGAAGACCTATTTTAAATAAAATTTTAGAAATGGTTCAATACATTTTAGAGCAGCCTTGAACGGCTTTATGGTTTGTAATCAAACAATGCTTTGCTAGTGAGTATTTACCTCGATTTTGCCTCTTCCCGACCTCGGACGGCAAACGCCCGATCATCGTGAGATTTCCCTGTCCAATTATCATTTGGTCTGTGGTGTGTTATGAGCCGAATTGTCCCGATAATCCGCTCCGAAATGGGTCCTAGCCGACAATTTGTAACAGTGCACATGTTTAATATTTTAATACCGATTTCTGAGGAACTCCGACAACACGTACATTCTGACTGCGTAGGTGGTGACAAAGTCTGTGTTCACACCATCTCCAGTCTGTAATTTTTTTCAGTTCTGGCTTTTTCTGTTAACAATAGTCCCAAGACCACCATCATTCCCTCGCCCTTTATATCCCCTTCCATGCTGTGTGTTGTGTTTTTCAATTGTTACTATGTTTCTTCTTTTACGTTTTTAGTCAGTTGTTGCTATGGTTCTTCTTCTATGTTTCAACGTTTGTCCAGCTCGGAGGACTAGATTGTATTTGAGTTACTGGACAGCATCGTCATGTGTGTGTTGTTCCGTGATTACATTTTCAGAGCACACCACACACAATACAATAATAACTGATTTTTTTATCTTCACATGTGAGGTCTCGATCAGATAAAAAAATCTCACAAGATTGAAAAAAATCATTATGTATGTACCAGGCTTTAGCTTAAATGTGTGGAATAGTGTAACTTAATGTGAAACTCACAAACAGAAAATACTATTGAATCTTAAACAGGAAACCACAGCAGAACTCGTTTCTTTGACCTCCTTAATGATCCATTAGACCACTGAGTGTATGTGTATGTATGTATATATATATATATATATATATATATATATATATACATATATGTGTGTGTGTGTGTGTGTGTACTGACCTTTCCTCAGTGTTAGCCAGTCTGAGCCATCACAGGAGGTATTAATGGACTAATCACATTAAACAGAGAATCATTAATCATCTCCCCTCAGCGCTGTCACTGCCACGCAACGCCTAATCAACTCTATTGTTTACACACACACATGCACACACACAGACAGGCTGGCATGAGCTTGGCACACACACTGAAGCAAACACACACACATGAAAGGAGGGTGTGCAACTGTGAATGCAGGGCATGCTAAGGAAAAACAGGAGCATGCAATGGTTGTTTTTGCACCAAAAACTTAGCATATGATCTACTTTTCCTCTGTTTCTTTAGAGGACAACATCATTTAAATTTTCCTCTGTCCTGTCTTTCCAACTTTCACCCTCCTCACACGGTATGCTCTTATGCTGATTCAGCAGGGGCATCATTAAGATGCCGGGTAAAAGGCAAAGACGCACACACTTTGCATCTTTAATGATCGCACACCCAGCTGAAAGTGACACGATGCTGAACGAAGCTAAAACTTCATCTTAATCCTTTCTCAGAACTGTATTTCTTAACTTGATTTTAATCAGATTCCAGCAGTGTTACTGATCAGTTGTCATAATCCTGTAAGCTTCCTCTTGTTTTGTAAACAAATTATCAAAGATGTTTTAATAAACACATCCTAATTTGATCATGTTTCTGCAGCTTCACCCCCTGTTATTCTTCAAGTATGTCCATTTTTTTTTTTAAAAAAAGGGACAATGCATATTCATGAACATATAAATGTAAATATACCAGAATTAGCCCGAAAGCTACTTTACATCTGTAGTCCCTGGCAGGTCAGAGAGATAAAACCATCATAAAACATTACAACTACACACAATAAACATACTAAGATCGAATTGTGAATGACAATTCATAGGACATAGTAGAGAGCACAATAAAAGACAATCATGACATACAACAGTGACATTTTCATAAAAGCATAACATCAATGATCACAGATCTGGTTCCTCTTGAGCCATCTGTTCAAATTGGTTTTAAATGTATTGAATGTAGAAGAGACTTTTATTGCAGTTGGGATGTTGTTCCAGATTTCTGTACCCTTGATTGATAACACCTGCTGACTGAATGTAATGTGTCTATAGGGTATTACACGGTCATCTCTGGTAGAGGCTCTTGTTACCCTGTGTCCCCAGGTCTTTGGCCTGGGGTTGTGTTATTTACATGCTGCTGTTAGATTGCATCCCTGCGACTGGCTGTGGATCAGACTGTGACCTCCCTCCTTGCCGCCTGTTCAGCCTTACCTTTGGTGGGACCAACCTCTACAATTCTGTGACTGGTCTGCTGTCGTTCCGCACTTCCTTTTTCAAGGACCAATCAGCAGGACTCCGGGTTTTTAAAAAGGAGGAAACGCCAACAGTCGGGGCAGCTGTGTTACATTAGGTGCATTAGATTAGTTTGCCAACTTGGGATTGCGGTTGAGGAGCTGGTCTGTGAGAGTACGTTTGTGGTTTAAGAGCATTTAGTAATTCCCTGTAGTTGGTGCACAATTGTGCTTTTTGTGTTGATTAATTGAGAAGAGACGCTCTCACCTTTTGTGAGTAGCCATGTGTGTTGAGTTTATATAGGATTTTGGGTTATTCTCATTAGGAGACATTTTGGTATTTGATTTTTGGTTTGTACAGAAAGCTTTAATTTGTAACGTTAAGGATAATTGTAAGACAGTGATTTAGGTTGTTTATTTCCCTATATTTAATTGTTAATTGGTAAGTGTTAATTGTTACCTCATAGTGAGGACACCTTTTGTTAATTGTTTTCTTTTTACTTGTACTGGACAAGACATTACATGATATAGGACACCTTTTGAGTCTTTATTATTGAAGATCTTTTGTTAAAACCTGGGTTTGTAATAAATTGTTAAATATCTTTAAATTGGTCTGGTTTGTTTTTGTTATTGACCCCAAATTCTTGACCCCAAATTTTACGACCCCTTTTAAAAAGGGGGTCGTAACACCCTGTCACTAGTACTTGTTTTGACCATGATAAACTCACCCAAATGGGGTGGAGTGAGTCCATTTAAGTAAGACCTTATACACTGAGCAGGCTAGTTTAAAATTTCTAAAATTTGCTAAGCTTAAATAACTATATTTCTGGAGTATGAGGCAATGATGAAAAGATAATGATTTTCTATCAAATACTTTTAAAGGTTTATTAAAAAGTGATTCTACTGCTTTTAAGGTTGTTGTACTTGTCAAAGACCAGTTAGTAATGCAGTATTCAATGTGAGAAAAAAAATCATACTGTGTAGAAACATTTTAGCTGCATTTTCTGGCAATGATGATAGGATTTGCCTAAAATTGTGGATATTAAAATTAACAATTTCGATATGTATTTTACATGTTTTTTTTTAAAAGATAAAGTAGAATCCAAGGTAACGCCAAGATATTTAAATTCATGTACAAATTGGAGCTCCTCTTCCTTCAGTAACATATTTAAAGAGACATTTGATGGTAGACGTTTGGAAAATAGTTTACCGACAGTTTTTCTAGAATTTAGTAAGAGACTTGATTTGGTCAGCCACTTATCTACACAGGTGATTGCTGATGTTAACTTCTCTGAGATTTTAATGACAGAATTTGCTTTAGTAGAAATGACAGCATCATATGCGTATAACACAATATTGAAATATTTTCAAACATTTGGCAAATCATTAATATATAATGAAAATAAAATAGGTCCGAGTACAGAGCCTTGTGGTACTCCAACCTGACAATCAAGATAGGTGGATTTAATGCCGCAGACAGGCACGCATTGGGTTCGGTTTGACAAGTAGGATTTTATCCAAAGAATAGCCTGTTTAGAGAAATTGAATTTTATTAACCTAATTAATAATGTTTGGTGGTAAAGGGTATCAAAAGCCCTTTTCAATTCAAGAAAAACTGCACCAACAAAAGGATTAATTTTCTCAAGAAAAACATTTATTGCTGTTTCAGTTGAGTGATTTGCATGGAAACCAAACTGCATAGCATGCAAGGGGGTAAAGCCCATATTTAAATGATTTATTAATTGTTTAGTGACCCACTTTTCCATTATTTAGATATTGTAGGCAGTATGCTAATTGGTCTGTAATTCTTAACGTCTGCTTTATTACTAGATTTGAAAATTGGAGACCAAACGCCCTCTCCTCTACCTCGGCACCTATCTTTCCTAAACACATTATATCCTGGCATGTGTACAGCAGCTTCAGGTGAAGAACTTGTTAGCCAGGTTTCTGTCAGCCCCAGGGGCCAGTTGTTCAAACTTAATCCTAGCGGATTTCGGTTATCGGATAGGATAAAATCTTGAAAATGCGTTGTTAAAAACAGAAATCTGGATTCCGAAATCCACTTGGATCACGTAATCCAATCCTGGTTGTTATCTGGATAAAACCCTTAGTTTGGGTTGTTAAAAACTTTTGAGTAGAATCTGGATAACTTTGGTCCAAAAAACAGGATTATCCTGATCCCAACAGAGAGCAGGATTACAAGGCAGGTTTCAGAAAGAAACTGCGGTACAACCTAACAGCTGATCAAATAATGGAAATCTTTATTCGGGAAATATGCTTATATTTGTATTTTACACTCCTTTTTTTGTGGACATGTTACACACAGAAGTAAGTGTAAAGATACAAAAGTAAGTAACAGACAAGTTGATGAAAAAAGCTGTGGTCTTTTAGTGCTTTTAAAAAGCTTTTGTGGCAAACACACAGGACCTGCCAGTGTGTGTGGTTGCACCACAGCGATCGCCATCTTCCAATTCCAATTTTCTTTAAATTGTTCCAGTTAAAAATTAAGATCCGTGTTTAATCAGAATCAACTCTTTCCATCTAAAATGAAGGTTAAAGTTCATCCAAAAACAACAATTCAGTGACAACTGTACTAGTTTTGCTGATCTTAAAGATATTGAGAGAGATATATGACCTCTTGTGGTCATGAGAGCAACTGTATGCGAAGGGTTGTCTATGATGGTAACAGTGACTTTGGAAAATAAATGTGCCTTACTCCTAACCATAATTATTTTCTGACTCTAACCAAGTAGTTTTGATTTGTTACCCCCAAAAAATGATGTTATAGACTAAATAAATGTGTTGTGTTTTTGTTTAACTATGGCAATCTGTAAGATAGAGTCTATGACAATAATGGTTGCATTGTAAAAAGAATGTATTTTAGGTTAAGCCAGTTTTGCTGTCCTACTCCAAGTCATGTTTATGTCTAAAACCAACCAGAAAATGAAACGTGTTATTGCATTACTGACAGAACACGTTGGTCTTGATCTCACATCTTACAAAGACCCATTGTTGAAAACAGTGTTCAGATCATTTAGATCCATCCAATCACTCCTCCCTCTGCCGTACTTGGACTTTGTAGTTTCTTAAACAACAGACTTGACAATTGTGTCTGCTCCAAATGAGGAACACTTACATGATACATATTTCCCTCATGGCACTTGTGGGGGTGATACTTTTATTAATGAAATTAGGTAAACAAATGACAGAAAGGACATTTAAAGTTGTAATATATATATATATATATTTGACCTTAAAAATATGCTTTTTTGACAAGTTTTGATGGCACGGTGACATTATGTATAATCTTGGAGTTGCCTTTGGCCCTGCAGTGTTCTGTGTCTGCAAAACTCCTGTTCACAACTTTTCCCTCAGTGATGCACCTTTGCCACTAAGATTAGGTTCACGCACCTCATCACATGCCAGCAACTGGGCATCAACACACTGTGGCTGATCATCAAAAAAAATGCAAGAGGATATTTTCGGAGGATGAGAAGAAAATAAAGAGATAAAGGGACAGAGCCAGAGATAAGACAGAAGCCACCATTGGAACAACTTTTACTGAGTGGAAAGAGCTCAGAGAAGAGGTGGGATTCAAGATGGATTTAACAGTTCTGTGTGTGGTGTGCTCCGATAATCTCAGTACAGAACAACACACAAATACTATTCAGCCCCGTAACCGATCTAGAATCTAGTCCACAAAGCCAGAAATCTTGCGTGATCAAACGTGATCTAACAAAAACGAAGAAGAAGAACCATGGCAAAAACTGGAAAACACAACACCCAACATGGCAGAGGACATACATTATGAAGTAAGGATGGTGGTCTGGTGACTATTGTTAATGGAAAAATCCAGAACTGAAAAAAATACTGGACTGGGGACACGGATTTTATATCCTTCCTTGCTCCCCAGTCAGCTCACTCTCTGATTGGCTACATTCCATTCCATGTCACACTCCACACAGAGTCGTCGGCTTTCCACACACACATGAAAATTTTTGGTCACAAATACTGAACATGATTAAAACTTGTGATTGTCAGCCACGGCCCGTTTTGGATTGTTGGGACGAATTCGCTCTCAACACTCCTCAGACCAAATGATAATTTTACAGGAAATAGTTTGCCGTTCTTGATCAGAAAGGGGCAAAATCAGGACAAAAACAGCCTGATGATCTTTATGTGTGTGACCAGCTGTAGGAGGTGCCTCAGTGACTACTACAAAATAGTAATCAGTAGTAACTCTGAAACACTTCCCCAATGGAAGCAGGAAAAATAACATATTACCCTTCCGTTTTTTGAGGATTTTTTTTACAAAATCAACTCGGTTAGGTTAAATTCACTGTGATAAGTTATAAATGCATCCTGCGCTGATCAGCAACAACAGCTAAACTAATAGTATAATATTGTTTAGGTCCCCATATCCATCCAAAATATTCCTGATAAATCCAAGTATGGACTCCACAGGACCTCTGAAGGTTCTTTTCTGGTATCACCATCAAGACACCAGGAGCTGATCTTTTAAGTTCAGTAATTTGTGAGGTGGTCCAGACTAGTTTTAGTAGCACATCCCACAGATGCTCCATCATGTTGGAATATGAAGAATTTTAAGAACAAATCAACACCTTGAATTTTTTATGTTCTTCAAACCATCTGCTTTAACAGTGTGGCAAGGTGCATTATCCTAAAAAGAGAAATCAGCATTATCAGGACATACTGATGCCATGGGGAGGTGCATGTGGTCTACAACAATAATTAGGTATGTGTGTCAAAGTTAGGACAATGTTATTCCCACCAAAACATTTCTCAGAGGACAATCTCTGCTTTCATTACAGCACAAAAATATCTAACATGCTCACTTGAGGTGTTTTTTGTTTCTACTTGATACACATCAGGGAAATGGAAACTACAATGTAAATTAGCCTGACATCATAAAAACAGTAAAATCATGTGACTGACCTTCATCATCCCATATAAGGTATCTGAGATATGCCCAAAATTAAAGTAATTCCATCATGTGGATGTCCATCACTGTTGTTTATTCTTTCAGTGCTTGAGACAAGCACTTCTTCCACTGAATTAAAACCACCAGCAACATAGTTTACACAGCCTAGTTTATTTACTTCAAGCCACCCAGAGAAAATGAGTCTGACTCACATTTCTCTTGTAAGTGCTTCATTTGTTTTGTTAGTGAATAAAAACCCAGATCATGTTTTTGTTTGTGTATTTTTATTATCAGAGCAGTCATGCCCCAGACCACTTAGACTTGGTGATTTTTGCCTTCTCTCTGTGACAACCTGTGTAAGTTTGACCCTATTTTTTATCAAAACTTCTAAACTTTGAACCCGTACCTTCTGTTCTGTGTGATTCTGCATCTGAATAAACACTATGTGTGAATTTGTCACATGAGGTGATTTTAGCAGTGGACAGCGGTCATTTTGGGTTATTAACCTCACTTTTCTTTTACAGTATAGCCAGTAGTGAGACTGAACCACATAGACAAGCTTCCACTGCCTACACAGATATACACCAGCCACTTTATTAGGTACACTTTGCTAATACCAAGCTGAACTGTCTTAATTCTTCGAGGCATAGATCCAACAAGGTGTTGGAAACATTTCTATATTGGATTTAGATCTGGTGACTGTACAGTGAACTCTTCATGTTAAAAAAAAAAGCAGTTGGAGATGATTTGAGCTTTGTGACATTATCCTGCTGGAAGTAGCATCAGAAGATGCTACACTGTGGTCATAAAGGGATGGACATGGTCAGCAACAATACTCAGGTAGGCTGTGGTGGTTAAACCAGGCTACATTGGTACTGGGGTCCTTGTGAGGATCTGTATTGGCAGCTTTACATACCATAAAGACACAATACATTAGCCTTTGCTGGGGATACACATGAACTATCCCCTCCCTCAACATACAGCATTACAGCTAGATAATGTGCATGAAGAAGTTTTAAAAAGAGGGAGCAACCTCCACACTTCTCTGACTCATACTCCGGTGAACACTATTGATTCCAGTCAGTTCAAATTCTACTGATTGGTTATGGACAAACAAAGCCTTCCTAAATGAGAAGACAGCTGTCTGAGGAAATGTATCTGAGAGAAGAATGTGAAAGATGAAACTGCAATGCAGAACGATTCCCTGGATGAAACCTTGCTGTGTTTAACTATTTCAGCAACAAAGGTTTGGTGTTGCTGATAACTTTATGAACAAATATACATATATATAAACAAATATTAAACAGTAACTTTAAACAGCCTAACATGCCTTCAGTTACATGCCTCAAACCATAAGAGGACTGAAGGGAACCATAAGGTGATGTTGTTTTGAAAGGTGGACCTGATTGAACACTGACTCTGTAGCTCCCATTATAGCTGAACAGCACCCTCTTCCTGTTGTTACTGTAGTCAATTTGATCAACAGATCTGACCTAAGAGTCAAAATTAATAAAAAAAAAAAATGTCACAAACTTAGCTAATTATTGTTAATAGAGTCAAGACTCCAAATGCAGCAGCTTTAAAACAAGTAGAGTACAGAAGTTGAAGGATGAACCAAAATGTAACAGATGATGAATCTAAAACAGACCAACGATTTAAAACTGTTTATTCCTGAAAGAAAGAGGAATGTTTTTTTCTCTCTCTAAAGCGCTGCCAGTTAACACGGCTCATATATTCCACAACCTCACACTCCTGTTTTTTCCTCTGCTCAACCAATCTTACCATCAGAGTCCTGGAAAGTGTGTGTAAATGATTAGACATGGATGGAGGGAGGAAGGAACGATCTGGGGAATTCCTTCGTTGCAGATGCAAGGTGGTTGCACTGGCTGACACATAAAAATATGCAAAGATGGAGAAAGGTGAAGGCAGAAGTAGAGGTTTAGGTTGGATGACTGGAAGGAAAAATGCAGATTAGGTTTAAGGACCAGAGGAGCAAGAAAATAAAGATACAAGCTGATCAATTTAGATGGCAATGCATGCAAAGGAAGTCTTGTGAAATGATCTTGACTTAGTTGTGAAATAAACTGTGTGGTTCCTTCGTTCATATAAATGCATGAACCAGAAGAGGTTAAATGACATGTATTGGAAATATATTTCTTAAAGAAAAGAATTAGCTATGAGTAAGGCTGTGAATTAAATACTGAATGACCCCATAAAATGCTTTTTTTTTATTTTACCAAAGCATTGATTTGAAGTTAACATGTAGATCAGGGCTTCTCAATTCAGTCCGAACAGGGCCGCAGTCCTGCAGGTTTTCAATGTGTCCCTGCTCCAACACACCTGACTCAAAGTCATTGAGTCAGGTGTGGAGAACATCATAGGCTGATGGATCCATTTAATGTGACTCTCACAAGCTTTTACTAATTGTTTTGAGTGAAAGAGAAATTACTACAGCTCGAGTTGAACTGAAGAGCGAGAAAGAGGTGAAAATAAAATGCAGGAAGAAAAAGAAAAAGTGTAAAAACTTAAATGAACAGATCAAAGAGAAGTGCATTAAGAGCCGTGGTGTCTTTATAGCTAAAGCCTAATTTGTAAGATGAGAGAGACAGAGAGCTAACCAAGTGGAAAACACCATCTAGAAAACTATGATTAAACCCGTCCACTGTAATAATGAGATCAGCTACAATCCTTTTAACACATCCTTCACACACACTTGAATCCAGGATTTTTTTTAACCATATAAATTTAAGGTCAGGCATGCAATTTATGTCACTGGTATTGTGCTTTAATCATGTTATAGGCTTTTAAGAGAGTGTATAGGTACATTGTTCATGTTGTGAGGACATAAATCTGTTTACACATCCACAGGGAGAAAATTACAATCTGAGGTTAATCATTACATTTTAAGGAGTGCAGTATCACTGGGATGTTAATGATTCAATCTTGGGTCAAAAGATGCATTGCACTGCTTTTAAGCTGAACTGTAATATATTTGATACGCTAATTATTGATATTCAAAGACCTGAATGCAATACAAACGATTACAAATAGTTTTCTTCCCTTACTGGCAGCCAACCTCGTTCCCGGTCACATCATACATCCAAACACTGCCATTACACCATTATAGACTCTAGTTGCATCTTGGGTTCAAATTTATTTCCTAAACTTAAGTCTAAGAGTACAGAATTTGTAATTGATGATGAATTTTATTTTCTTAGTAAGTTCCTCTGGCAGGCCTGATGGGTGGGACAGATGGCATCTTAAATATAAAAAAGAAAAAGAAAGAAAAAAAAGAATTATTTCATTAAAGAAAATGAAAGAAATTGTGGGAAGCAGAGAAAAACATTTAAAAAATAAATAAATGTGATCATATGAAATGATAAGTAGTCTATTCTTAAAAATATTTTTTTACACAAATTTACTTCTATATATTAATAATAAGCTACATTTTGTGTTATTAGCATTTTTATGTTTTTATAATTCTGGTCTACTTTATAATGTTTTTACGTTCCAATAAACACAATTTCCAAGAAATAGAAAAGGCAATATAAGGGGAAATTCAGGTGAAATAAATTCTATATGATTGTATATAAATTGTACATAATTATATACAATACTAAAAAACATATTGACAATTTAAAACTACTTTTAGATTTTTATGTATTTAAAACCACATATGGAAACATTAAGCAGATAACATTATATTTCTGAATATAAATGTAAAGATATGTATTTCAAATTTGTCTTTACTCAAACTTAATATAACACAAACAAAAGATGATTTATGTATAAATAAACACAAACAAAAATATTTTCATTGTGTTCATGTTCTTTAGCTTTCCTCATTAATCATTTTCTTTTTCATATTAATTTAGTTTAATTTCTTCCTGTGAGTCCATATTTACATTAAGTGCAGCCAATAAAGAGCAGACTCTGCAGTTATGCTGGAAACTAATGTTGATGTTATTGTCATGTTTATTTTTGGTGGTTTTGATGTTTGTTAGATTAATTTTATCTTTTGAAGCTAGGAATGTCCTTCTCTCACCAGCGGAAACCAAACTAAAATGAGGTCCTGCAGAGTTTATGTAGACTTGACCCAATGACAACATTTTTAAAAGATTAATTAAAAAGCTGGAACATTGCAAGAATGAATCTAAAACTAACCATAACAATCACAAGAGTTTAACCTCATAACATCAACAGGCTTAAATATTTGGGCTACTGTGGATCAGGGGCAATGCTAGAGGGGTGGCCAGGGTGGCACTGGCCACCTCTAAAATCTGTTTGGACACCCTACGTACCACCTCAGGTGATTGACAGCTCCTTGGAGGAGGAGGACAGAAATGTCTTTCCAGACACATACAGATGACGGATGTTACTTCTACACCAGTTTGAAGTAGAATTTAAAATGATATGATGCAGCCATGAAGTGTCTCATAGGCTGCCAACAACAAACTTTAAAGTGGTTTCCGAATTAGTTATCCTTTAAAAATATGGACTTTTGGCTGCATATTTCAGGATTTTTGTGTTATGTAAAATGTTATGTAAGGCTATTAATCTGATATTAGGATGAAGCTACACAGCAGTGCTAATCCACTTATATAGTAACACTAGATTTGTTTTAAGATGATGCGGGGAAACCATGTCATATTTAGTTTACAGGGAGTGTATTTAGGGACTACACATCAACTCAGTGAATCAAGGTTTTCACATTGGAGCTAAAATAAACTATTAAGATGCTCAACAAGTACTTTATTGTCCAAAATACACTGCACTGACTAAGCTAAAGTCACAACAGAAGGCTAGCAAGGTTGCTATTTGAATTTTAAGGTAAATTGTGGCATGGGAATGAGGAGAAATATAGCCTGTAATCATTCTTATTTTGTATAGGAAGGTATAGGAATGAAGAGAAAGGTTGATATTTCTGATTTTTATACAAATAGGAAGAAGACAGATTGGGCTAAGACAGACCCATTGTCAGCGGCCCTAACATCTCCTAATGTTGAGCTAGCTACACAAGTCATTGTGTTCAGACGCTAGGATCCAGTCTACCACCACCACCAACAGTCAGCCAAAGCTGCTAGAGGAAGCCATTGATCCACAAACTGTGCCTCAAAACAACAGACTTGCCTTTCTATGAACCTTTTTCAACTTGTTTCCATTTGGTGAACCAGATATTAAAACCACAGTGATTGTACTTATCCAGTTTGTAATGAGTGTGTACCAAAGCAGAAGTTCCTAACCTTGTCTGTTGACTATTGTTGACAGTTCTGCACACTGTCCATCAAACAAAATGCTTTAATTGGTACACATAACTAATAGTTTGTATTAAATATGACGATATTCTGTATGTCTAAGCTAAATGTCTCCAAAAGGTCTCCCGTCCTCAGTGTGAAATCGTCCGTTTGATTCCTCTAACTGGCTTATGACTCTTCTGCAGATTAGTCTTTCGTGTCTTTTTATTGTCAGTTTCCAAAGAGAAAGAGAATAATCTCTGTGGCAATGTATGAATTAAATCAAGTGCTATGCAGTGGTAATTAGGATTTTTTTTTTTTAATCTTTACGTTCTGTTATGAATGTGGCTGTATTTTCTCAGTGTGAAATAGGCTGCTCTTAACTCCTAACTGGCTTATAACTGCTCTCCGCTGAGTCAAACGCAAATCCTGTTTTCTGCCCTTAAATTAAAGAAAAAGATTCAGCCTCTTTCATTAATGTCATTTTGTATTAAATCTAAATTATTTCTGTGTCATTGGAAACAAACGGTAGGGCTTCCATTATATGGAGGTTAGTAACAAAAGTGAAGTGACGACATGTGTCTGTTTTAGGAGATCTTTTCTTGAATAAACTATGTTTTTAAGTGTTAGGCAAATGTAAAACTCCTGCATAAATATTAAAGAAACTTGAGTTGTTTTTTTTTTTCATTAAAATAAAAAAAATGGATTGTGTTAAGTAGGCTACCTATGAGTAATGTTTTACCTGCCCTTCTGAAACACTTTCCAAAGTGAATAGCTCTGCAAACGCCACATAGGTGCATCTTTTTAAGACTCGATGATGCAGTCACCCCAGAACCTTTTCTCAAAACTGGCTGATAATGTTTACATAAGTGCAGTATTTCATGCTTTGGTTCAATTAAGTAGAAAAAATAAAAAAAATAAAAAAAAATTCCAGGTCAAATAATCAATACGCTTCAGAAAGTGACGAAGTAATACCACAACAGAAAAAAGACTAAAGTGGAGCAGGATGTGGTCTCACATGTCACATCTTTCCAGCTACAACCGCTGCAGCAGCTACAACTGAAGAAACAGATTAAGTGTCACCTCAGCTCTGATCTTTTGGCGTCCTAACATCTTTTGAAATTCACTCAGTCATCTGAATGTAGCCTATTAGTCATTTTGGGGAAACTGTAATGGAGCGTGATAAATTTACCATCAACTTTCAGGACAAAATCTACAAGCTGTTGACTTTACTTTTGCAGAGTAAAGTCAATTTACTTTGGTACTGGTTATACTGGTGTGAGCGAGGCCCAGTTAACCTGAAAGAATGGAGCCAGTACCAGAACCATGCTACTGCTTCTTATTGCTGGCAGTTATTCTTCTTATTACAGGTAGCACACATGTCTGGAGAAGCTTTGTATGTATGAAAACCTTGTCAAAAAGCAAAATGATTTTGTCTCTGTTTGAATCCAAAAAACACAGTGTGGATGTCACGTCGTCCTCCACTTCAGGGCCATAGACAGTTAATTCTGCAGTCTGATAGTGGTCGTATTTAATGATAATAAGAACCATGCAAATAAATAAATAAATAAATAATTAAGTAAAAAAACTCAGCAGAGTTGGGGTGGTACCACAAAAATCTGTTTCCTAGAGACAGAAGGCCTGTTTCGCTAAAAGACAAGAAAAAGGTCCACTGGTCAGATGCAACTTAAACTTTTTAGACATTTTGAAAATGCATTTGTGGGAGGAGCAACAGAGTTCAGCATGTGTGTTTGCGCCTATGAAAAACATACTGAATCTTCTCTGCTAGTACCAAACAGTTTATTCTACTACTGACTTTTGTTCTGAGCTGGACCCGAAGGTGCTGACAGTTAAGACCCATTTATGCTCCCTTTTGTATGTTGTTACGACCCGACTTAAGGGGTAGGGACGGGCGTAACAAAGAAACACGGCGTGGACAGGTGGTATTTCAAAATAAAAGCACATTTATTTACAACTCCCGTGATAAGTGATGGACAACCTGTAAAACAAAAGATGAGCTGGGGTTAGCGGACCTGCAGAAAGAAACAAACCAAAACCTATACCAAACACTCACCGAGTGCACACACAGACACAACCGCAACTCGGTGAGGAAACTAAAACCAAACAAAAGCAACAGGCCCATAAACTAAAGTGACCGTCGTCACAACACAATAAAACGCTAACCTAGCCCAGCTCTAACACAAACACAAAGTAAACTTAACTCAACTAAACACTTAAGGCACCCATTGTGGAAAGGAGGTGGTCGCGACACACACACACCCGGTGCACAACATGAGGGGGAGAGCGGCATGAGCCTTTCTGGCATCTCCCCCTCCAGACCTGCCTCGGCTGCAGCCTTTCAGCCTCAGCTTTCCCTTGGGCTGCAGCCTGACTGGTCCAGAGGGGTGCCAGTCACACAGGGGCGGAGACAAAGGTGCTGGCCTTAGCCACTCAGGGCAGCACTCTGCAGCCCCTAATCACACACAAACTGCCACAGCTTGTCTAGGACAAGCAGGGCCGTAACATATGTAAATAGGTACATCCATTTCCAACATTGTCATATGTCACTGTCCTCATACTTCCATGCATCGCAATGGTTAAGTCAATTCCTCCACTAGTGGGCAGTGCTAATTATTGAGTTCATTCCCACAGTTCATTCATGTAGTGATGTCAGTTTCAGACACCGTTTGATGGTGGTGATGGTATGAAGTTGTTTTTAACTCACCCTAAAACACTCACATATCCTTTCTTCAAAAGCTTGCGCAAATTTTGACAGTTGTTGTCTTTGTCTTCATTCTTCTTTTGCTATTTTGGCCCCTTTCTGATTCTCATCTTCTTCTCTGGTTTGTTTCTTTCCTGGTTGCATGGCAGCTATTCTGCTCAGCACTGCCCCCGCGATTTCTGGTGGTATTGCTCTATCTGCAGCGTCAAGCGATGGATAACCAAGTTACCTGAATATGGACCAAATTAAGTGCGTAACTGACAGAAGACGGACAAAACTGTCTGTCCATCTGCATTGAGCATACATGGACCTTTAGGTGGCTGATTGGCAGCACCTTTAAGCATGGAACCTACTACAGGTACAGTTGGTGTCTGCTCCAAGCATGCCACATTTGACTGATCTGGATAGAGCCTGTGCCTTGAGGCAACTTCAAGCTGGTGTTGTGTAAAACTATGTTGTACTATTATTTGGAATGATCCCAAGTAGCATCTCCAAAATAAAGGCAAAGTTTGATTTAATAAGGGTATCAGATACAAGCTTCCCAAGAGGACAGCACGGCAAGAGGACCTTTACTTCACCCTGACAGCAGCACTAAGGAACCCTCGGCAGTCCTGCAATCAGCTTTGCAGAACATAAGCAAGATCTCTTTACTCCAGAGATGGCCATCTACGGTCCTCAAGGGCCACAGTGCTGCAGGTTGTTTTTTTTCTATCAAGTTCTACCCAACATGCTAACCCAATAATCTAGTTCAGGTGTTCTGTAGCAGGAAAAATCCCAGACATTGAGAACTGCAGCTCTGACTTTCCCATCCCTGCATTACCCAGAACAAACTGCACACAACTAATTTCTGGTCCCATAAAGCTGCCAGAAGGCCTGCCATAAATGAATAAATTGTGTATATGTCTTGTTTTTCAGTGACATATGTCATATGTCATTTCAGTGACAACAAGAGTCAAATGCAGAATGAGCTGTTTGGTACTGCCAAAGAAGATTTGAAAAGAATTTTCAACTCTGCTTCTCATCCCGCATTTTTCTTACAAATGTGGCTCCATTTTAAAAGGAAATAAACATAGAGTGGTCATTAAAACACAATCTCTTATCTCGGTGGGGGAGCAAATCTGTTTTAATTCCATTTCTAAATTAAAGCCCAAAAATCCGTTGTCACAGTTAGGTGAAGTTCCTGTTTATTTCTAATTTTGTGATTTGTTGTAATATGCAAACATACATTGATGGCTGGTTTTATTTCTGGTTCAGAATAAAAGTGCAAAAACATCAAAAGGTGCAAAGTGGTAAAAACCTTGTGATCACTAAGTGTTATCAGATGCCCCGCATCACCTGTGGCTGCAATTAATTCCACCTGGTGTGTCTCTACACCGCCAATTGTGGTGGTAATACTAAATAAACCTTAAATGACTAAGAACTACAAATGCATCCCACACAGGCTTTTCAATAGTATAAGATTTATTGCCAAGAAGTATTGTTACAAGAAAGAAATAACCCACAAACACAAATTTCCTTACTTTATGTGCTAAGTTTAGATAATTGATTATGGTCCCCATCAAGGATAAACATGTATATGTGACATGCATATCATGTCATATACATGCATTTCCAACTGAGTCTCCAAAATATTGAGGAGAAAACATTATTTTTACCACCTGGTTAAAGAGAAACTAGGCCAGTTGGGCACAGAGCAGTCAATCTGGCAGCACTGCCTGTACTGTATCAGCCGTAGGGACACAGATACAACAAATAGCTGGCCTCTTCTACATGTAACTCACATTTTTGAAGGTTTAACAACCACACAAACAAACAGCTCTGCTCTCCCATCTCCACCACAAAACTGAACTAACATTTCTACCCAATATCCACTCTGCAGGGTTTTTCCACAAAGCTCTGCTATCCCGAGTGTTAAAATTTGTACCTTTTAATCTCTGTTCTTGTCAAAGTGAAACCTCTTAACAAACGTTTCACACCGACTTCAATTTCCTCAGTGTGAAATGGGCTCTCAAGTCATCTTAACTGGCTTACAGCCGTCCTCTTCTGTTTCAAACATAAATCCTATTTTCAGCCCTCATGAGTCAAGAGCAGATGCAAGGATGTCTCTGTTTCAATAACTCATTTAGACACACACACACACACACACACACACACCCTGTTGCTTCAGCTGTATTTGGAGACAAATCCTTTTTTCTGCTTTGCCTTCTTAGACAAAAACCATTTGTCTCATTTCCTTACGCTGCCTGTTGCACAAGATAAAAGATGACATTGTATGCAAGACCTTTATGTTCCTTCAATTTTTTTTACTTCATTTCCCTGCCTTTCCTTCCTCTCTCTGCTTTCCCAGCATCAAAATCTGTGTAGATATGGACAGCAGAACTTACTGAAAACAGGTGAAACAGGTCATCCAGTCGAAATGATCATATCCTGTAGGAAGTGTTAGGAAGACTTAAAAGGAAGTGTTAGATGGCATGGAAACATAGAGGTAATGTTTTTCAGTCAATATGTTCAGTGCCAACATGAGACAGTGAGTTTTTCTCTTCTGAGTTACATTCAGTTAAAAATCCACACGCTGTGACATTTTAGTCACTTCCAGATGTGACAGAAATCAAAATGACATGGTAAAGGTTTGAAAATGATCACGTTAGGACAAAAATCTAACATTTTACAACACAACTATCACTCTTGTGGATGTCATGTTGATGGTTGCCATGGTTACATGTAACCACAAGTTAACCTTTTTCTAAGTCCTAGTTGGGCAGTGGCTCAAGACCTCTAAACCATGTTAGACAAAAAAAAAATCTACAAAAACCTGACAGAACCAAAACTGATGCTTAGAACAAGGCAACACTAGATTAAATGACAACATGATGATGACATTACACAGGAAGGACAGACAATGATCCAGCAATGAACAAAAGAAAACCTGGACTATTTAAAGTGAGGGAGAAAATTAGAAATGAGGCATAGGTGTTGCGATCAGTAACTGGAAATTACATAAGAACTACTAAATAAAACAGGATGTAAATCCAACCACAATGTGAACTAAACCAGAACAAAAACTCTGCACATACAATGAATAAAGACCAACTCAGAGAAGCAGATAAATATGTAAATCATGAAACATAAAACTTAAGAAAGAATAAAAATTAAGTTATATGTCAATGAAAGGTATGGGAATGGAGTTGAACTGTAGTAGAGTTTTATATCTGTATAACTTTTGCAGATTTTTGCACTTTGGCACCCATCTCAGCCACATGCATCTCATCTCTTCTCTAAGATCTCTCCAGCCACTAAAAGTCAGTCTAATGTTAGCTCTTGTTTTTATCTCTTGCTCTGTTACTTTCTCTCTTTCTTTTCCTCACTTCCTCAGATAACATCCTCCTGCTTTTCTTTACTAAATCAGCGATGCTGCATGTTTAAAATGACGAATGACCATGAAGCAAAGCATAGTTCCCTGGGTTGAAAAACAAAACCCTGGGATGCTGCATTGCAATGATGGCTCTTCTAACGTACACCATACATGTGTGTATGTCATAAAACCAGTATTAAAAACCAGTCAATAGCTCAGAGTTTTAAGGAGGGAAAGTTATGCAGTGTTGCTTTAAATTTCAGGTATTGTGTGTTTTATCCTTACTGGTGTATACATTTTACAAGGTCTTACAACCTTCTTAGAAAGAAAGGGCATATTCAGAATTTAGAAAAAGTAAAATGATTTAGATGTTAAAAGAGAGGTAATGATTTGATTTATTTTATTTTATTTTATCCCAACTGCAAAATTCCTTCTCTGCATTATAATCCAACCTATTTAGGATAGAAGCTTCGGGAGCTTCTCATTGGGAGAAAAGTAAGAAAAGATGAATGGTAAGGTGGCGGGGTGGTTTTTTCCCAGTAGATAAAATCTCTGTAATCAGCTTCCTTCCAGTTTTCCCACATCAAATCCGTCCTGTTGCACATTACAATCAGACCACCATTATCTCCCATTACCCCCGCCTGGAAACTCTGACTTTTTTCACCCTTTCCAGGCACTAAATGTTCAATCTGACTGCTAATACATGCTGAATGGCAGATATGTTTAAAATTCACTCTCATTCAGCACAGGAAACAGTTCAGACGCTGACGCTCATCCATCACTGCCACAGAAAAGATCCAATCACACTGTGATATGTTCTGGGACAACAGTTACATAAAGTTTGCTCAGCTATGGGTTATTTTTATTGTTACTTGCCAATTATTTAATCTTAAGGCTTAAATATTCAGGAAAGCCTGTTACAGTTTCCCACAGTCTTTAAAAATGCCTTTTATGCTCAAACAACAATAAAGAAAAAGGCTATCAAACTCAAAAGTATGTAAATCTTCTGTTTTTATGTGAGTAAAAGTGCACAAAAATGCTGCAGGATATGAACTCACTTAAAAAAGAAATATGTCCATCTGTCCAGTTTTACAATAACATTTCAACATGTGTCTAATGAATTTGAGTCCTTTTTGCATGAGAAATGATGGAAGTCTGTAGAGAAGAGCATAGATGGAAATTAAGTCATTAAGGGAAACTGAAACTGGAGTTTACTTCAAGTTGAAGGAGGAAGCACAAGAGCAAATTTCAGCTGGACTCGTCATTATTTGTTTAAAAAATGTGCAGAGAATTTATTTGAACAATTAAAGGTACAGTGTGTATGGAATACTGACATCTAGTGGTAACGCTGGGCATAGTAATTGCTTTAAATGCCAAGCACAGCTGCGGTGGCTGTCAGTGGTCAAAATTCATGCAGACAAATGTGTTTTTATCTGTGAGTGGATCCAGTGATCATAACACTACAGGTAATTACTTCCACATTGTGTACTGTCTTCTTCTATGTGCCTTTAAAGGCATTACTAATGAGAAACGGTATACTATCACCTATCAAAGAAGCTGGTAGGACAGTTTTAAAGCTCAGCAGGTTCTCACTTCCAGTGCTGATCTTTCATAAAAGCAATATAGGCTGTCGTCTAGGCCACCATCTACTGGGAGAGAGGGGGGGCATGAAAGCTCTACCAAGCTCAGTTGCAATGCAGCTTTCCACCACTTGGTGGTGGTAATGTGTCAGTTAGTTGTTTAACAAACTCCAATAAGCAGAAGAAGACTCGGATAGCCGCTAGCCTGTAGCGAAAGTTATGAAGTATTAAGAAAAAGAAAAAACTAATACAAAAATGGTGGCAGACCACACCCACTGTAGAGTGCAACTCCAGTCAAGCAGCTTTGTTCTGAGCTGTCTGAAGCTTAGACAGATGTGATAACACTAATTCCAAAGTCTGTTAACCATCACTCTTCTCCTGAATTTTATTTCAATAACGCATTTTAATTTTCTTTTTGTTCAACCTAGTTTTTTCATTTCTTATTAAGCAATACTCTTATAATTTCTCAGTTCCTTTACCATCAATAGCAACCTTTTTCAGCGTGTCCCTTTTCCACATCCTTTCTCTAAGTTCAACATCAATCCATTCTGCTTCAATAGCTCCTACTGAAAATTTCCATGATGGTGCATGACAATCTGCTACAAGTAGAAATAGTTCATTAGACAATTTGATAGATTTTTCAGCCTCTTTTAGTGCCAACACCTGCATCCAATCAATGCTTCATATCGCTCATAAAATCTTTTTCACAAACCTCTACACAATATTTTAGGTCCTGCTTTGGGAAATTATGTGTTTCTTATAATAGATACTGATAGAAACAGAGTTTTAAATAATATATTTAATTTCCCTGTCACTGACCTTTGATTTTGTTGCATGCTGCACCTTTAAGGGGGATGCAGAGCTAGACCTGTGGGAGTATTCTCTGCTGGATATTTGATACAGTATGTTTGGAATAAGAAGAACTAGGTGATGAAGACCAAAGATTTTGTGAGTTGTGTTATCATGAATTTAAACATTTTTGGCTTTCTGGGCTGGTGTGTAGAAAAGCTTCATCTTCTCATCACAGTCAACTCAAGTTTGAGTTGTGGCCTGCGGGCCTTTACTGTATATCATTCCCTACTTGCTCCGACCTTTTTCCTGTCACTTTTCTGTCAAATAAAGACCACTAAAGCCAAAAACATCCTTTCAAAAAAAAAAAAAAAATTAAATGGTGGGCAAATTATGTTCCATTGGAAGAACAAATGCTCTTTATCCATCCCTGAAATCCATAACTATGCTTTGAATAATCACCTTCTCACTGGCTCTCTCTCCTTAACACAATAACTCACACTCAGCTGGCTATTTGACTTTCCATACTGTGTTTAATGGGTTGCACCTGTTCTGCTCTGTTCTCTGCAGCTTTTTTTCCCCCAGCAGATCCTTATTAAGGTTGGTAGAAATCAGTTTGAGTGAGACCAACTCTTTTTTTCCACATCCTGTCCCTAATACGGTTTCTTCAAATCTATGATGACAGATTCTTTATTATTATTATTTATTTTTTTATTTATATAGCACCTTTCCTACATACAAATAGCAACTCAAGGTGCTTTACAGATAGTAAAAACCCCCAGAACCCCAACCCAATAGCAGCAAGCCCACCCCCCCACCCCTTCCCATCAAACACACACACACATCACAGAGGGTAAAAGCAAGTTAAAGGGACCAAGGAAACGCTGTCATAAATTCTGGGGTCTAGTGATGTGGGGAAACACTGAGATAAAACACTGTAAAACTAAATCTAAGACAATCTAAAAACCAACCTGGGTATAAAAGTAATAGTAATATTGCTAAGACCCATAAAATAAGACAACCCGTGAAATAAGAGAATCAGAATGATAAAACAAATACATAAATGATAAATAAATAGAAGCTGAATACAGCCTGTGTGTTAAGAATAAAAAAATGAATAAATACAATAGTAATAATAAAAGTAATGATTAAAATGCTAAACTAAAAAGGTGGGTCTTGAGTCTGTTTTTAAAAATATCCACACTAGGTGCTCCCCTCACGTCCTCAGGCAGACTGTTCCACATACGAGGGCCGTAGAAATAAAAGGAGGACTCGCCGTGGGTTTTTGTTTTTACTCTGGGAACAGTTATTCTTCCATGCTTTTAATGTCAAAGTGGGATGTTGTAAGATTTTAGCCTCCAAACTACATTTAGAATTAAAAAGAAAAAAAGCTGTTACAGAAATATTTGACTTGATTCATTTCATGAAATTTAAAGTGTGATTTATGATTTTATCTCCTTTAACAAAAAACTGCTACAGGAAACCAGATCCCAGTTCCTTATATTGACCCTAACCCTTTATTTTAATAAGTAAGGTACCCCTTTTCTATCAGGGATTAAAAAGTAGTAGTCATCTAAGCCTTGAGTTGGCTCAATAACCACTAACCTTTGATCTCCAAAAAAAAGGCTTCTGTAGAACTGAGGAATAGGGTCAAGATGAGGAATTACAGTTTTATGATAAAGATGATCAAAATTTAGATCTTGCTTTAATACAAATGCTGACATTTTCTTTAAAATAACATAACTGGAATTTAAACACTTCAGCAACAGGTGGGACAATGTAGCAGCAACACCTACTTGCATATGAAAAATGATTATCAGTTTGTGGCTGTTATTGGGTCATCCTGATCAGGAAAGTCACAGTTATGTTCCACAAACCAGGTGTTACTACAGATCATAAAATACACATCTGATGGTTTACAATCATAACTTAAGTCTTGCATCTGACATTCCTGCAAACGTATTAGCTCTGAATGTTCAGTTCAGACAACTTTATTTATTCCAAATGGGTTATTCATCTCCAGCTTTCCCCACAACAACATAAAAACAACAATCACTGCAAGGATCAGTGATCATAATCTCAATGAAACATTAAACAATTAAAAAGCACATGGGTACGTCAGTATCTTATAACAGGCAGTTCGGTTTGAAAGTTCACTAAACTAATAAAATAAAAAATAAGAATATAAAAATATGGAAATATAAAAGTTATTTAAAAATCATTTCAATAAAATCTTGTAGATAAGTCAAATAAATGCATAAAAATGAGCCAATTTAGCTGAAAATGTGCATGTATTTCTAGCATGCATCATTTAACTGAAAAACATTTGTTAGACCACTCAAGAGATTAGACTGAGACACATAAACAGTTCTGAAATAGATGCAAATTAGCAAATCCGTCAATGACATTTAGCTCTAGATAAGTTTGCTCAGCTCCGAAGGGAAACATTGCAAAAGAAAAGCTAGATCACTAACTTTTCACTTAGTGCCTACTCACTTATGTTGCATAGCCACATATCTAATGTACATCTAATCTAGGAGCACATGATGAAGCGTCACAAATTGGATTTGGAAAACACAACCATTAATGAAATTTCTGTGTCCACACACCCCTGAAATAATACCAGATATGAGTCATATTAAAGGAAAAGAGGTTCTGATTTCAGTCCTCTCAGCCTGGTAATGTGAACACAGACCAGAGTCCTGCTTTCCTATGAAGATATCACAGTTTGTAGCAGGAGGGGAACATTCAGGAATCTGCAGTAACAACCAAAATCTGTAAAACAAGCGGGATCAACAATCAGCTGCACCTCAAACTGTGATCTTAGGATGAACCTGACCTGCTTTTTATTGCCTCACGTGTAGATTTTAAATTTGTAAGCTGCTCTTAAAGGCAGCTGTTTAAGATGAGCTGAATATTTAAAATTTCCGTGAAGCCATACCACTCTCATTGGACTGCAGGTAAAATGTGAACCTGCCAATATGCGGCTGCAGCAGAAGAGTGTGTGTGTTGGTGTGTGTCTCAGGAGGGAGGCAGCGGCATAAAGATGCCAGATGCTACTGTGTCAGGCAGGTTACGAGTGTGTGTTTGTGTGTGTGTGTGTGAGGGAGAAAGTGAGACGAGTGTTGAGGGGAGCTGGAGATGAGGGATGGCAAAATGGAGTGAGTCTGTGTGTGTGTGTGTGTGTGTGTGTGTGTGTGTGTGTGTGTGTGTGTGTGTGTGTGTGTGTGTGTGTGTGTGTGTGTGTGTGGCAGATGGTGAATGGAGATGAAGGCAGGTTCATGTTACAGTATCAGGAGAACTATTCATGTTTACTGCCATGCATGTTTTTTCTGTTTGTTTGAACAGAGTCGAATAATAATAATAATAATAATAATAATAATAATAATAATAATAATAATAATAATAATAATAATAATAATAATAATAATCATAATAATGGCAGAGAGGTGATGGGCTTTACAGCTAAAGGCTGTAACCCTCATCATGAGCAGACAGAGTGGAGAGCTGAAAAGAAGATGGGGATCTGGGAGTCTGGGATGGATTGTAAGAATGGAGGGGTTCAGAAAGAAATGGGGAGCCAGATTACAGAAAGCTTTAGAGATGAAGTTGTTCTGTAGTTGTTGAAGAAAGAGATGATTTGTTTGGTAAGTTTCCTGTAATGATTCAGGCAGCAGAATTCTGAACAAATCAGAGTTTATGGATTGACTAGCGGGATGAACCAGATGGGAGATAGTTACAGTAATCAAGGTGAGAAGTGACATGAGCATGAATGGAAATGACAGCACTGCTGGGTGAAGATGGCTGATAATACATAAATGAAAATAAGTTTACGGAATGAGTTTATTGATGTGTTTTATATTAGAGTGTGCACTGTCAGGGATGACACCCAGACTTGACCTGAGAGGAAGGATAACGGTTGAACATTCAGGTTCAGGTAGAGAATCAGGATTAGGTTAGTCACAATTACATTTAAGATAAGTTGAGTGTCTTCTTAAACTTACAAATGTATATTACTTCTGTTGAGGAGAAATAAATCTGTCAATATTTCCTGATAAATAAATAAGAATATTGTAGTCAGAAGACTTTGTAAAGATCAGGGACATTTTCTAGTCATGGTTTGGGTTGGAATGTGTGAGTGCACTTGTATCACTCATGTTTCAGGTACACTAACAGGTGTGTGAGGACTCACTTTTAAAGACAAAATTATGAAATGTTGGCTATGTTCATGCTGCAGGTCTAAGTTTTATGTTTAGCTGAGATCTGGTTTTTATACGTGGTTGTTCACACAATAATTCAAATGCAACCACCATCAGACTCCAGTGAGAACAGTATGGCCTGAAAACAACCCACATGCACAGAAATGTCATGATGTCACACATAGCAGGCTGTATTTATGGAAATAACATTCGCTCTTGCTGTGTCCTGCCTCCTCCAGCACATAGGAGTGACATCTGTCTCACTGCAGCGACATAAAGTCAGATGAAATGTGACTTAACTATTTAGACTAAGGTCGCTTTAGGAAATATCAGATATACAACCTATGTGGTACCAGATGTGAAAGTGACCTCAGTCTGATTTGATAAATTCTGATTTGTGCTGTTCAGATTGAGATTAAAAAAAAAAAAAAAAAAAAAGGAATTTAGGTCAAATATGACCAAATTGTTGAATTTTTTCCATGTTTGCCTGCAGTGTGAATTCATTCTTTGACACTGTCCTCATCCTCCAAATGCACCCATGTGGTACATGTACATGCAGGCAGGTATAGAATATGCTGAGTAAAGAATATGTGACCTCTAGTGGTCGTGGGTGTAACTGCATGGGAAGGGGACCAATCGGGGATGTCAACAATGTCCATTACAGTGATGATGGCCTTAATGCATTTGTTACCGTGGTCTTTGTCTATCTCTTACCAAGTGATGCTGGGATGTTCCAACCTAATCGCAGCCAAGAAATACCTTTTTTGTATTGATTATATGTAATCGAAGCAGCCTGTAAAATGGTCTCCATTAGGCGGATGGTGGCATTGTAAAAAGAATGTATTTTAGTTCCGTATAGAAGTTAATTATCTGGAAGTTACTGAGTCTGTTCACTGATGTGACAGACTGATTGATGTGTTTTTGTATAAACACAACTGGAAGTTAAAAAACGTTTGAGTCGAGTGTCACGTTACTGGTGGAATTCATGCTGGTCTTGAGCTCACATTTCATAAAGGCCCATGGGTGAAAGTGCAACAATTTATTGGTTTGTTCAACAGTAAACTTGACAATAATGCCTGCTGAGATGTGGAAACTCATTTATTAGGTATATACCCTTCATCGCACATGTAGAGGGAGGACTTTAATGGATGAAATTATGAGACATACAGTGTTTACCACATGACTGTTTCAGTGGGAGACTTGTTGGAAATTTTAGTACAACGGTTGGTGCTAGAGTTTGAGTTTGACCAGTTACATGACAGGCATTGATTTCCAAATCCCTAAAAGGCTCTAATAATCAATATTCATATTATTAATGTTAATGATTGTTGGTTAAGTTCATCTTCCAAATATTAGAATTTGAAAAGCTTTAACAAAAATTAAAACTATGATTATTCTGCATTTGAATGTTTTTTTCAGCTTTGTCCTATAAATTTTCTCCTTAGTGAATTGTAGCATTTTCTTGGGATTTAAATAAAGCTTAAAAGATGAATGGACAAGTTAAATGTAGGTGTGTGAGCCGTTTATGAGGGCTAGATTCAGGGGAATGAAGACATTTTGGCAATATGAGGACATTTTGGCTGGTTCCCACAGGAAAGGGATGAATTAGGTTCTTGACCCGCTTTTAAAGTTCTCCATGAATATATGATTACAAATGTGTGTGTTTATACTTCTAGTAGTCACAATATGAAAACCTACTTCTCTTTTGGAGCTCACTCTCACAGAAAACAGAGATGCATTTACTTATTTGGAAATACAATAAATTTAAAACTAGCAGAAAACTCAAGGTGGTAAATTTTTTTTAATTGTTGTTTTGCAATCAGTTGATGTGATGTGCAATTATGCATGAATGTTTTCACGCTTAACTCTTATTGCAACTGACAGCAAGGTGGAAAAATGGAAACTAGCTGGATGATTTTGGTTCAGATAGGACTTGAACTTCAATATCTGGGCTGACAGTTCACAGTGCAGCACCACCATCAACCCCATTTTTCCTCCTTATTGTTTTGAACCTGTGTAGTCATGCAACTGTCACATTTGTGACCGTTTTGAAAAATGTAAGCATATTTTAAATTGCAAATGAAAATTTAGCTACGTAACAAATTTGAAGCCTTAACAATGCAGTCATTTTGATCATGCCTGGCTGTAATGCAATCTAAATATAAGCAGTCTGTGGTTTTATAACTAGTTTATAGCCCAGTTAGTGTAAGTATTTCATCATTTTTGAACCTGTACCAATGGCTTTTCCACATTCTGGTTTGTTTTGGGGGGACAAAAAGAAAGTCCCCTTAGGGTAAATTTAGCATTTTAGAGAGAATATCTGACATAAAGTCAAAGTTTGAATTTGTTGCTGGCTAAATATTTTGCAAAAGCATCTTTTTGAGGATTCATTAGCATTTGAAACACTAAGAAGATGCTTTGGAACAGACCTTTAGACGTTTAAAAGTGCAGGTTGACTTCAGCTTTAGGCTGTGAGGATTTTGTTATAGAGTGTCCTCACACAGGCATGAGAACAGTTGTGTATCTACATGATCATCTGCTTAGATTATCCTCAAGTCTTCATCTCCATCTAGTGGTTCGAGTGTGACACTGAAAAACAAAGAAGGGTAAATTTCAACTGTAAATCTCATGACTGCATCCTCTAAAAACTTCAGTTTACCTAATAAATAAACCAATTGAATACATGACTATGGCTTATTATTATTTATGCCCCTCACTAAAATTCATTAGAGGAGGCTGCTGGGAATTGGTATTACAGTCCATGACACTTTCTTATATTTTTGCCAACAAAATAACTGATCAGAAATGTTTAAGTGGCATAAAGACAACCTACTCAATATTAGGTGGTCATAATGGTGTATATATTTGGTTTAAAAGCATCATTTTTGTCTGCAATTTCCTGGGGGTTGAGACAAAGAAATGCAACCAAAGTGCTTATTTAACAGCTACTTTCCTTTCAATAATCAAATATTGATATTTTAAAAGATCTTATAAAGCTCTCCATACTTGTACCTTTGTCTTGCAGAGTCTTAATATACTAATTAACCTGCAGTTTATGTGCAAATTGTACAGTACAGAAGTAGAAATGTAAAAATACTTCAGATTTACCAGTGGGTGTTTTCATAATTTTACTGTATGTGTTTGTGTGTTTGTAGCCAGAAAAAGAGGGAGACAGAAAAATGTGACCATCATTTTAAATTTGTCAGCCCAACACAAAAGTGCACACAAATACACACACACAAGCTTGAGCAGCTACACTTTTAAGGACAGTTTGTTGACCATTACTACCTCATCCCTAACTCTAACCCGAATTAAATCTCTATTCACACCTTAGCCCCTACTCTAACATGATCCCAGAAATGAGATTCTAGCTTTGGTCCCTATAATGACTGCCGGTCACAACAAGGTCCGTGGTTGTACCAGAAAAGGTCCCAGTGAAGTAATGAAAATGTGTGGCCACAGCCACAAACACACACATTAAGTGCTCGTCCATGCTGCAGGCGAATGAAGGCATTGCACTACTAGCCTACTTTAGGACAAGTCACCACTCTGAAAGTGTCCAGCCACCGTGAAATTCATATTATTCCATTGGAGGACAAACACATACCCACACATTTACAAACAATGGTAGTGGCATCATATATTGAACCTATATAGAGCCTATCTGTGCCTTACAGAGATCTTTAGAATAGTAAATGTAGCACAAAAAATAAGGAAGTGTGTATTTTTTTCTCCCCTTTAATACCAGTTAGTGTTGTATTATACATTATTGGAAAGTCTGATTAGTCACCTTTACAACGAGGTATAACTTGTAAGGATCATGGTTTTGTTGAAATGAGCAACAAAGCTAAACATGTGCCAAAATCCCCTGAAAGAGTTCCTGTTAAATATTATCTGTTCAATATTGAATATCAAGTGCTGCCAGGTGTGTATTAGTCACAGACTTATGACTTTATCACTATGTGAGAGTACAAAATAATTCAATCCACCAAGAAACTCAAAACAAGAGTGCATACCAACAGAAGAATATTGCAGGGGATTTTGGCACATTTCTTTGGACCGCATGTTTAGCTGTGTTGCTCATTCCACAGAAGCATGATCCTTTTTAAGGTATAACTCATTGTAAAGAGGACTAATCAAGCGTTCCCACAATGTACAAAACAGCACCAACAAGTATTTAAGACTACAACTATAACTAGACTTGAGCACCAAATCTTCAGCTACTTGATAAAATATCTGGTTAATAAATTGCATCCTTTCAGCAACCAGGATTCACACTGCTGTTGAGCTGAAACAGCATTGTCTGGCTTTATTAGTGCTCCAAATGTTCCTGTGATCTAACACGAAGACTCTATGAGTGTTAAAGCTTAACATACTCATGGCAGGGGATGCATACTGTAGATCAGGATTCTGAAAATCCAGTCCTTAAGGGACACGATCCTGCAGGTTAAAGATGTTTCTCCGCTTTAAGACACCTGGCTCACATTAATGGATCATTGTGCAGAGCTTGCCAACATGCTATTACATCCATTTCATTTGAATCAGGTGTGTTGGAGCAGGGACGCACCTAAAGCCTGCAGTACATTGGCCCTCGAGGACCAGAGTTTGAGATCCCTGCTATAAAACGTGTTACTTCTTAACTATATCCTGTACAATAAAGATAAATTCCTTTCACATTTACTCAGAAATTGTCAAAGGAATAACCTTTTTCTTTTCTTTGGCCAATACTTCAAACCTCAAAATCAATCTGTTTAGCCGAGTTTAAGAGGAGAAAAAGCAGCAAATGATCCCATTTGAGAAGCAAAAACCATCAAATCTTAAATCCTGAAAAAATGTTTAAGTCGGGCTTCAGAGCTCATCATAGTGCAGAATCTGCCCTATTCAAAGTTTCCAGTGACCTGCTCATATCCATATCTTGCTCCATATTCTTAAATAATGGCAAATGTCTTATTATAATTATTTTTAAATAAAACAGTGTACTGGAGAAACTGGTTCACCTCTTATTTACTGGACAGGGCATTCTCACTTAAGATCAGTTAAGCAATGTTTTAAGGTTTAAAACGCTGCTGAAGAGGCATTTGTTCTAATTGGCTTTTAGCTATAATGAATTTATTGGTAGTCGACTTTTTAAATTTCTATTGTTGTTTCCTTAGTTTTATTTAATTAATTTAAGTAGGTTATTTTGTGTTGTTTTAGTCTTTCCTTTTTATTGTGTATGGTATTTTGTTCAGCACTTTGGTTAACTGTGGCTGTTTTAAATGTGCTTTATAAATAAACTTAACTTGAATTAAATTATTCCAATGGGCTAAATGTTTAAACTGTGTTTTATCCTTATGATGTCTAAAAAAGTACAGCTACTTCAGAGATGTATGGGCTAAGTATAAGTCTAGTATACGTCGTTACTTTCCATTTTCCTAGTAAAAGAGTTCCGTGCTTCCTCCTCCAGCTGCAGCACAGACGCTGGGTCAGTTCATGTCTGTGGACAACGTCTGCGCGCCATTACGCATCCGGACGGCGCGGGCTCCCACACGGCAGCAGCCACGGATCCTCGAAGAGGAGCGAGAGGATGATGATGACTGTGATGATGGTGGTGATGCGGAGCACGTGAAGCCGTGTTCGGAGGGATTTGCTGTCAGGATGAATTTATTGGACGCTTGGCTGTACTGACTGAGCGAAGCGCACAGAAAGAGATGGGGGACCGTCACCGACGGTCTGGAACTCTCGGGAGTCTCACGACCAAGACCCGAGTCTCCAAGGAAACCAAGCTCCGGCTGCGCGTGATCTTCCTGGATGATAGTGAACGCACGTTCGAGGTGGAGGTAAGCGTTAAACAGGTAAAGGTAAATTAAAAAAAAAAACTGTATCGCCTGGATCATTTAATATTTAAACAAACATCCATAATTTTTCAAATATATCCCAACATCATTTTGTTTTGATTGATCCATTATGTACTTATTGTTTTTATACATTTTTATTATTTGTATGCCTTTATCTGTCTTATGTCCTCTGAAAAACTAATAATAGTTTCCAAAAAGTGGTTAAGACTGACTTCATTTGTGCCAAAATTACTATAATACTCATTTAGAATTTTCATTTACAAATAAAAATTATCCTTATAAACATTGCAGCCTCCTTATGAAATATTGCATCCAACAGGGCATCATGTCAGCTCAGTTTGTGCCACAGCTGCAGTTCATTTCAACTAAATACTGTGTGAACATTTTTTAGTTTAAATAGCTTACCACAAGTTTTTAATAAACTGAATCAGATCATTTACACACACGTAAATGTTCTCTGCTCTGTAATGGATTATCAGAAACAGAAGCATCAAATCTGTGCACACTTTTTTTTTGTTTCTATTTCTTTTGAACCTCCTTTGTTTTCACTACAGAAGGTGTGAACACTGCTAAAAAAAAGTGTTATAAGCTCCTTTATAGTCATGTTTGTCCCATAGATGTGAAAGACAAATGCCTTCAACTACACAGAACAGATGTTTGTGTTATTTGGTCCATTCCTCTTTTTTTAAAGAAAAAAAAATGAAAGGAGATTCATTCAGCTGAAATTTCAAAGAAATTTACTTTAAAGGGAATTTAATAATCATATCTTCTGAAACATCCAAGCAGTTGTGATGTGTGAAGAGCTTGGTGGGAAACACGCTGTTCATGAACAGCCATGTGCTCCACTATCCAGGTCAGGAGATGCAGACGGGCCATATTTTAAACTTGGTGATGTCGCCTGCGAGGCAGCACTGCAATTCAAATAGAGAACGGTGTGTATGTGTGTGTGTAGCTTGAAGTATTGTGTTAGCAAAGTAGTTCCATTTTCCACGCCCATGCTTTCTTCACTGTCAGTTTCCCAGTGGCCTCCAGGACATAGAATCTTTACAAGAAGAGGGAAATAAGGAAAAAAAAAGACAGTGCAGAACAGAGAGACAGAGTGTGGATGGATGGATGGATGGATGGATGGATGGATGGATGGATGGATGGATGGATGGATGCTAAAATAAACTGTGATAAATACAGGGTATCGGTTGAACTGAGGGGGTAATGAGTGAGAGTTACAGACCAAACCCATGCTGCGATCTTAAGCAGATGTGGAGCTGCTTCTGTGTTTGTGAAAACTGGCACATCTATCTTCGTCAGGACCAGTTTGAGACCTTAGCAGTAAGGACTTTTGTTGAGCTAACTTAGCTTATCTCCAAGGAAAGTAAGGCTAGAATCAGGTTAGTTAATCAGGAGTCCATTATGTCAGTGAGGGTCCTTACAATGATAGCAGTGCAAATGTGTGTGTATCTGTGTTTGAAAGAGAGAAAGAGGTTTTCTCCTCTGACCCCCATACTCCTACCTTCAGGGCAAATCCTCAATAAATGATCGGAGAGGATGCAGACAAAAAGAAAGGAGAGATTGATGAAAAAAGTGTAAAGGGGAATATTCTGTGTGTGTATGTGTGTGTGTGTGTGTGTGTGTAGTGGAATCTCCTTTTATGGCTTCATGAATGAAAAAAATTATATATTGGCACCATTCATACAATAGTACATTTAAACAAATCATACATACATTCTCTGTAGAGAAGGGGTGGCCAACGTCGGTCCTCAAGAACCACAATCCTGTAGGTCTTCCATGCATCCCTGCACCGAAACACCTGACCTAAACTAATGAGTCATTGTGCAGATCCTTATAAGCAGTTGGATCCATTTAATTTTAGTCAGGTGTGTTGGTGCAGGGATGCATGGAAAACCTGCAGGATTGTGGCTCTTGAGGACTGACGTTGGCCACCCCTGCTGTAGAGCCATGGGTATATTTGATATTTTTCCCAGAGGAAAACACACATGATGTTGGTTTAGCTCCACCAATACACAGTCATTCCCAACTAGTTCTCAACACACAGTGTACACCTTTACAGTCACTTTCTGATACTCTTAATATGTTGGCTGCACCAACAGTTGACCAAAGATAAATGTCAATATAAGGTGCTTCCAAGCAGACAAGTTATATAGGCAGTGTTAGGAAATTGAAGGTCAGGAGAGAACAGGCATCCAACACCCAACTTGGACTCATTTTCCACTCCGACTTTGAAACTATAGACAAGCAATGATTTTCAACTTTTTAAATATTCATTAATCCACAAGAAATCAAATATTTAGCATGACTATTGTTTTGTATATTGGAACCATTAGTATTTAGCTAGTATTAAAGCATTATTGCCACCACAAGATGATGGAAATACTTTAGAATTTGAAAAACCATGAAGACGACAAGAGCTTAGCGCATGACCGTTCCTTAGCTGTGGTACAATCTGGCATTGTTAGCTGAGATGCTCAAGGTGCTCCAGCGAGGGAAACACGGTAGGCTAAAGACCGCAGTCATCAGATGCTTCTGTGTGAGTGGAGCACCTTTTGTCATTGTCAGCTAAGACTTAAGCCGAGAGATGAAGGTGTTAAACTCAGATATGGTCTTGAGTTCAGTCGATAATGAATTCCACAGCTTTGCACTTTTGTAAGAAAGTCAGACTGACCAAAGCTCTGCAGTGTGGAAGCTGACAGTTCTGTTTGGTGGAACCTCTGGCGACTCTGTTGCTGTTCTGAACAAATGAACTAAGTGGCTCTGGTGCTAAACTATTGATACATTTGATTATTGACATGTCTTGGGACCAATCCATTAGCAGCACAGGCAACCCTGTATGCCCAACTGTGACAGTGTTCATTTGTTCCCACTTTATGTGCATAAATATAGTATGCATCCTGAAGGTCTCTAAAATCCTACTGAAATATGAACTAAATGAATGCAGAGAATGAATAGAAGGCTCCATCTACATGCATATTAAATGTTGAGCATAAACGTCTGTGTCTATGACAGACTTGGGGGTCTCCTGACAAACAGTCAGGGGCCAGGTCAGGATGAAACCGTAAGGATTAAAAAAAAACATTCTGATAAACTTTACAATCTAAATGTGTCCTCTTTTGGGAATGAGGTCCTGCCCCAAGTAGAGGAGTTGAAGTATCTTGGGCTCATGTTCACAAGTGAAGGAAGGATGGAGCGGGACTTTGACAGGCAGACAATGTGGCATTGGCAGAGATGAAGGTTCTCTATTGAAGTGAAGAAGGAGCTGCGCCAAAAGGCGAAGCTCTCGATTTACCTTTTCCTACCCTCATCTAAAGTCACAACCTGTGGGTAGTGATCAAAAGAACGAGATCATAAATAAAAGCAGCTGAAATGAGTTTCCTCTGCGGGGCTGAGCTCGTCTTTAGAGATAAGGTTGAGAAGCCCAGTCATGGGCTCAGAGTAGAGTTGCTGCTTCTCTGCACCAAGAGGAGATAAAATAAGTGGCTAGGGGATCTGGTTAGAATGCCTTCTGGATGTCTCCCTTGTTAGGTGTTCTGGGCACGTCCCACCAGCAGGAGACCCCGTGACAAACCTATACAAGCAATGGAGGGACTACATTTCTCGGCTGGACTTAGAATACCCCAGGATGAGCTGAAAGAAGTGGCTGTGGAGAAGGAAGTCTGGGCTTCTCTGCTAAGGCTGCTGCTCATGCTAACCGACCCCAAATAAGTGGAGAATGGATGGATGGATGGATGGATGGATGGATGGATGGATGGATGGATGGATGGATGGATGGATGGATGGACACAATTATTAAATTGCAAGATTTAAATGTTCAGGCATTCAGCTTCAGTACTTATAAAGTGTTTTTGGTTTGTTTTTTTCATTCCTCTGTTAGTTATTTCACAGCTCCTAACAATATTTTATATAATATTTATCTACTAATAATTAAGTGACAATTATAAGTTTTTGTTTCTTTTTGTCCTTGTTAGGTGTGGTTTGCTCCTCTATTCAAACATAGAAAATGCTAAGCTAGGCTAAGCTAAGTCACGACATGTAGCTTAGAATTGGACATAACAATGAAAACTGACTTTACATTTTTGTTAGGTTTGAAACAATGCTGTTGTATTCCATCACATTAGACGGATTCCTTTCTAACATAGACTTTTATTCAATGTCACTCATTCTTAGCCGTAGTAGCTAACTGCTCTGCTGTACTGAGGGCGGCCATTTGTCTGCAGTAATCACCAGTTAGTCCTGTGTTCTCTCTATAATTGGTAACAGCTGCTCTGTCCCTCCTTCTTTCTTCACTTCATGACAAGTTAATGAGGGTCATCCAGTGATCCATGCTGAGGCGCTAAACACTGGCTAGCAGACAGCAAACACTAAAAAAAAAACAAAACGCCATCTTTGTAATTAGAGAGAGGACAGAGGACAAAAGAAGAAGCGGGAGAACAGGAAATAGAGATGGGAGGAGAAAGGATTTTAAAGGTTCATTTGAAAATTTCAACTGATTGCTAGATTTCAGCTTTTAAAACTTTATTTTACTGAATATAGTGGCATCTAACCTCACAGGTTCTTCAAAATATATATGACAAAAAAAAATATATTAGATATACGACATATATTAAGCATATTTCAGCCACAATGTGTTACTTACGCTATAAGACAGAACCATGAAATGGACAAGGGAAAAGCATTGAAGATAACAGCATGTAGGACGGAGAAGAAGAGGGAGCAATCAGGATGAAAAGTGGGTCAGAAAGTAAGACAGGTGGGACTTGGCATTCATCATTGTCAATCTATTGAAATCAATGTTTTTAAATGCACATATGTTGTACTCATGTGATTCTACTGCAGTCATGTAAAAACTGAAAACACACTATACTACAGATAATTCACAGTAGGTGTCATTTTCTTACATGTGTAAAGGAAGGTGATAGGACGACTGATTTGGTTTCTCAGTATGGGATTCATACCTTTAGATGTCACAACATCTTCCACATTGGGCCTTTGAGTTCAAGTCATACAGGATGCTGACAACAAAAATCCTATGCATATTACGAACCTTGCATAAGCCTGCACCTGTAATCTATGAATCACAAATCAAATCAAAAGGATCATACCTGCATTCTGATTTCTCTTCATCCAGCTTAAATGAAGATTTGGTTAAAGAAAAAAAAACAAACAAAACAAAGAAAAAGAAACAGAATGAACCTAAAGGAAAACAAGTAAACATTTTGGACCCATGCTTAGTTCTGGTGGTTGTGTGTAGTAATTCATTTTTACCACCACTGGTTTACAGCTTGTTTCACATCGTTCATTTAGGTCATGCAGTCTACAACAATGATGCACAACCAGCAGGACAGTCACTTACATCAACATCACTTATCACATTATTTTTTTTACAAATAAGATAATTTACACATGAAAGTGATGCTTTATAAATGAAAACTTCTTGTATTAATTTTTTATGTTAACCTAATAAGAATAATAAGAATTAACCTAATGTTAATTCTTCTTATTTAGATTGTTATTGTCCTTTACTTTGCCAGAAAAGCCTCATTGAGATGTGAGATCTCTAAAGATAGAGTCCTGGCCATGATTAGATGTGGTTTCAATAAACATATTCATATTTGAAGTTGTGTCTGTTTTGTAAACAAAATCCTAGGTTTTGTACAAGTCTTCCAGGTTGATTGAGTCTTGAATCAAATGAGAACTAAACATTTTAGGATTGTAAATTTCTAACGAGCTCATGCTTTTGTGCATCTGCACTCTTGAAAGCTTGAAAATTGTAAAATCACAACACTTTCTTTGCTACAAAATTCTTATATGCATGTGTGTTTTATGCTTTGCATTACATTTTTAAACCATTGTAAAAAGTTGTAAGGGTTTCAAAGATCTTAAAACATTGTCCACCTTTATTTTTCTTAGCATATTGTAACCTGCTACAGTGACTGTCATAAATGCAAAATAGCACAACTACTGCATGTTCAAAAATCCTCATGAGGAGGTAGAGGTTTGTAATATCTGGCAGCAGCTTCTAACCTTTCAGCTTTTTGTTAGCTGCATAAAAACACCACAGTTAGGGTCAGATATTGATAAATACATAATTACAGGTCCACATGATAATGCTGCATAATGCAAAGCAACAGGAAATGAAAAACATTAGCATCTCACAATTTTTAGGCCTATATTGAGACACTACACAAACATGTAGGTAAACTTTTTATTTTCAGAGTGGGCTGATGCTATTTAGAAAATAAATTCAGCTTTATCTGTGTGTTTTTCGTGTAATGTTCATATATATTTATATGTTATTTACCATTAATTGAAGCAAGATTGAAGCAGAAAAAATCTACTTTTTATCAGTCTGTTTCAAAACCTAATAATTCAAACTAATAGTGATAATTTTTTACAAAATATCAAAAGGTCATGAGAGCTTTTCTTTGAAAACATTTTTATTTGGCTTGATTTGTTTGACATTACTTATTCCAAATGCTTACTGGAACTACCTCAGAAGCACGTTAGCAGACTCATCCCAGAGTCTTTGTTTCGAACTGCTGTTTACCAGTAAGCCCAAGCAGTACCAAGGCAATACCAGTTGCTATTATAGGACCCACAAATCACCAGTGTTTATGCATCAGAAACATTATAATCATAGTACCAACAAACCCTGAAACAAATACCTTACCAGTTGAAAAAAAATTGCTTTTTAAACAGACTCATTTAGCACCTTACTAACACATGCATACTTTCTTTCTTGATACATAAACAGAAGTCCCAGCATACGTTTCCTGAACAGTTTGTACTCCACAGCCATCTGAACACTGAACTCATAATACTGTTTCTCTAATATGCCATATTTTAAATATTTTTTTAACTTTATTATCCCACTTACCTCTGCATGCATTGTATGTTTAAAGTAAGAATGTTGATGCATTATTGTGTATGTGTTGTATGTCTATATGTATGTATACATATGTTTTGTGTATGTGTGTGTATATATATGTATATGTGTGTGTAAATATATTCATTATACATATGTACACACATGTATGTTATATATTTTATCATTAATTTATATTTACTAGGGATGAGTCTGTATTCCTAAATTCTTGTACATTGACAAAGTGTCTTGTGTTGTCTTATGATTTATTTGTGCTCAATATACAATATATTTAGATATTATAAATATGTGTGATATTTATTGATCATTCTGTTCCATATGTTTATATGTGTGTGTAGTCTTGTTTTCCAATTAATTAATAAATGCATTGATTCACTCTTTAAATTACTATTTTTACTTATCTGTAGCACATGGTAGCAGCATACTCCAGCAAAAAACGGCTATATTTTTAGATTACACTGCAAAGAGTGTTTAGTTTAATAACCATAATATGTCTAATATATACATATTTATAATTTTATTTTAAACATTTTTGTGAAAGCAAGTGAGTTTTGTAATATTTTTCCAAAATCATCTGAGTATCTTCAGATTTTAGTTTCAATAAATTTTTGATTTAAAACTTGAATTTCTTCTCTCTTTATTTAAGCAAAAGGTTTTAGGTGGGGACTTCTTCAACAAAGTGTGTGGTCATCTAAAACTGCTGGAGAAGGAGTACTTTGGACTGGAGTTCAGACACCATAGTGGCCATTTTGTAAGAAATACAAAACGATGTGCAGTTCATTCATTTATTTATGTATTTTCTTATGTATTTTTTTGTCTAAACATGTTTCTCTTGCAGGTTTGGTTGGAACTAATGAAGCCCCTAGTCAAACAAATTAAATGTAAGTTATATATCTCTTCATATTCAAAGAAAAAGAGACTTGGAAATTAAATGTGTTCAGCTGGTTTTCAGCAGAATGCAAGTAAACAGTTGCACAACTGCTTGAAAAAAATTTACTTAGTTTTCTTTAATATATGAGACTACACAAGACATTACTTGTGAGGATGCCCCTTTCAGAAAAGTTCATTTTGACATTATGTTCACAACCAGTAAATTTACTAAATTTATACAAATTTTTTTATGTTTATTAAATTTTGGAGAATTTTTTCCAAATGTCTTCTGCTCTTTTATTATAAATATTATAATTTTTGAAATCAGCTGGGTCTCATGTACATCAGTTATAAGGACCCGAACCCTCTTTACTTGCATCCCCCTCTGATTGTACCCCAATTGCATTGAGTAGTGAAGGCACATACAAATGTGTCAAAATTACATGCCAGTATCACAGACAGACGATACTTTCTATTAAGTGCTTCATAATCATTTTGTTGTGTTTTCTCAAATCATACTTTTACTAAACCTAACCAATATATCTTTATGTATAGTGGTAACCAAACAATAAGTGAAAACTGGTCAGAAAACGAAAGCCTGAAAGCAAAACACGCCTATTTGTTTAAACACTGTATAGCAAGCACAAAGAAATTTCACATTGACATTAAACCAGATTCTTCCAGTTTAATGTCTTGCAACTGCAATGGTTTGCCTTTGTTTCCTCCGATCTTTGTATATGGATTTTTGCTGCCTTTAAACTGTCAATTACTAATGAAAAACAGTATTCCAATGGCTATTCTTCAATTGCCATTGTTTGTTTTTGTTGAGCTGGCTTATTAATTTTACAAATTACATATAGTCCATGACTTTGTTAAAATGGTTATAATCCTTCACATGAAACCACGTTGTGTTACCTACAAAGCTAGGGTACAGTGACAATAATCAAAGTTCAATACTGAATTAGCCACTGGACGCCAAGTGTAGCAAATTTGTGACAAACAACTTTTTCTCCTTTATTTATTTTTATTTTATTGATTTCACAAGTTTAAATTTATAACTAACTGTTATTTAAGTATTTATTTTTATGTTATTTATTGTTGATTGTTTTTTATTTATTGTTATATTTTTTATATCTAATTGTAGTTTCTTTTATGCTAGTCTTTTTACTTTTATTTTAAAAATAGGGACCTTTTTGTTTCACGTTTTAAACTGTATTTATTTTGCTTTTATGTAATTGCAAATAAATTCAGACCTTTAAGGGGTTAGCACCCTAAGACCACAAATTTTAAAAATGTTGTAAAATTAAGAGTAAAACTCAAAATAACTACATAGATCAATAATGGTACCACAGCCAATGAGATAGGTTAGGCTTAATTCAATTAACTCACTTTATTGTGGTTTCATAGAACTATAATTATCTGTTTTGGCATCTGAGAACAATTGTTTCTACCCCTGATATTGTGTCAAATAAAAGTACGTAGTCATAAATATTAACCCTAAAAGCTAAATACCTAAAGATAATAAACTATATAATTGCTTCTAACTTTGGAAAGAAAATTTATGCGGTTTAGTTTAATTCATATTAAGTTTATCAACACATTATGGATTGAAGTGACAAACTGGCAAACTTTATGCGCCATCTTTTTAGCTCTGAGTGACACATATATTTCATTCACATTTTCAAGACTCTTACAAATATCAGTAAGAATGAGGGCAAGTTCAGCAATTTCCAATAAGCTTAACTTTCAACTCTTAAATGTTTTTTTGTTTTTTTTATTTTATTTTATGATAACGCAAAAGTAGGTTTGGACAGTTTTAAGTTTCCCAGAAAATCCACCAGTTGTAGAAGGCTATTATAAACAAGCTTTCAGTCTAATTAGCTTAAACAAAGTGCCAATACGTAATATGAGGTTAAGAATAAGCCAAGACAATTTATACTTTTTCCTAAGCGTATTTTGCAGTTTTATGTTGTGGTTTAGGCATGTGGCCATTAGGAAACTAACCTCTTCAACGGTGTGTCTGTAAACCTTCAAGCAAATATGCAGTGTACTAACTCAGCTAACTGAGTGTTGACAAAGAATGGACACTCAGCTAACTAGCTTACTAACATGCTAGCATGCTAACTCCCTTTCTCTATCAAATAAATCAATGCAGAATTCTGGCAGCAAAGTTTAGAGATAAACAAGTAAATATATATATATATATATATATATATATATATATATATATATATATATATATATATATATATAAACTGTTATGGAAAGTGTTCCCAGCCAGCCAAGATAAAGGGCTTAACTCTCTAGCTGCAGCATTTTGGTTTGTTGTGTCTATTTAATGCTAATGGTTTTGTTGTATGTTTTGGAGTGAAATTTTGTTCTGTTTTTGTTCAGAAATGCATCTCCTCATAGTTGCTTGTTTTTGGGTAGGGGGAAAAAAAATCCCCATTATATGATGAAAGTACCTGAGAAAAAGAAGTGACAGGTTTTTACTTTTTCTCCCCTGTCTGTCAGACACAAATGATTTATTCTTCAGGTTTATAGTCAAGTTCTTCCCACCAGACCCTGGACAACTAAAGCGAGGCCTCACCAGGTAGTTTGTCATTTTTTAAGTCTGTTTTGCCATATAGCCTTTATATCCCAGTTCTTGTCAGTCATTAACATTTACTGTATATCCCATGACTACTCTACATGTAAAGGTTTTAATTAAGTCAGTATGCTTTTTCTTTTTTCTAATGACAATTAAACTTTAAAAGTGCATGCAGCAATCCTCGGTAATCATCTTGTATGTGCAGGTATCTTTTTGCCTTACAGATAAAGCAGGATTTGTCCAACGGCAGTCTAACCTGCAATGACAACAGCGCCGCCCTGCTGGTGTCTCACATACTGCAGTGTAAGAATAAAAACAGCACACATAGAAGAATTCAATGTAAATATGTTCATATAATAGTTGTTATCAAGAGCTAAATCCAAACCATCAATTTTCCCTGTGAATACTTTAGTCAGCGTATGAGGAAAGATTGTTGGAAGTACGGAAAAAAGACACAATATTGGGATTTATGTTTGTGTTACAGCAGAGATAGGGGACTATGACGAGGACCTGGACTGTCAACATTTGGAAATGAAGCACTATGTCCCCAATCAGGAATATCTGGACCACAAGATCATCAGGTTTCACAAGAAACACAGGTATTAAGGAAAATAAATATTCACACCTTGTTTTTCCCCGCTGGAAAAATAGTGCAAAAAGTTTAACATTACTGCACAAGATAAATCTTTCAATTAAAAGTTGAATTTAAAATAATTAGAAATAGAATAATTTTTAACTTTATGTTGAATAAATATCTGTGCATTAGGAGTAAAGTCAGAATAAGATTGTGTTTTGGTCAGTTGTCATTCTTTGTCTCATTCCCTAGAGGAGTCTCTCCAGCAGACTCGGACATCCACCTGCTGGAAGTGGCGAGGAAACTGGACATGTACGGCATCAGGCCTTATCCTGCCCATGACGGAGAGGGAATGAGAATCAATCTGACTGTCACACACTCTGGCGTACTGGTCTTTCAGGTGTGGGTTTAATCATTTCTAACCTGCCCTGGCACATGTAAAAAGACCTGAATTACTTTTATATACCATAATTACCTCCCCATAAAACTACAAGTTACCACAAGACAAAGCTGGTAAGAGTTAGATTGTTGTCTAAATTAAAAAATATCCAGTGGACTAATATGAAATTTGGCCATTGAAGGTATTCAAAAGATTTTAGTTAGCTTTTGACTTTTTATGGAATGCTATTAGAGAAAGAGAGGTACAGCTGTGGGTTTATTCCAAATGGTGAACAAATGGTGAACTGGGTTAATTGGATGTAAAGGGGATTTTTAATATTAGTGTTATTAGCACTGCTGACCACCATCTTTCTGCAGTAAGTCCATCAAACTGGCTTTTCCAAGTCAATTCAATTCAGCTTTATTTGTATAGTGCCAACTCATAAGAGCATCTCAGGGCTGCATAACTGAGGGATGGCTAATCACCCCAAACTGTAAGATCTATATATGGAGAGGTTGGTGGTGAGCCATGGGCTTAAGCTTGGGGTTATGCCTCCTCTAGACCATTACCCAGACAGCTTAGGACCCCGGCTGCACAAGACCTGCTAAGGAATGGCTAAGTGGGTTAGCCTTTCTAGGTGGCTCCACACCGGCTACAGGGACCTAGCTAGCTACCAGGTTGGTGTTTTCCATAGTGCAGCACCCAGCTTCCACTTCACAGAGCCTCGCCTCACCTCCAAAGCTACGGACAAGTTACTTGTTATTTGTTACGTGTATCATTATCACTGAAGGAAGCAGAAGAGACGCTAAACATTTAAACATCCATGTGCTCTCCCTTCTTATCTGGCCTAAAATCCAAAATGATTTCACACCTGTGTCATGCCATTTGACTTCTAAATTATTTTAAATAAAAATGTTAGATTTTCACCTGAATGCTGTTGGTTTAATACAAGTGGGGCACCAGGAAGTAAACATTAGATGGCAGTAAAACTCCTCATCAGTGGCAGAAGATGAACACACATATTTAACTCAACTGCTTCTACTGAGGGAAAGATTATCCTTTTTTTTTTTTTAAATGCAACTGCAATTAAATAATCTAGTATTAAATAATCAAGATCACATGTAATTACTGTGTCAGTCCTTCAGTTAGCAAATCAAAATTAATCACCTGAATTTGTCCTGAATTAACATGATCAAAAATTTTTACACGTGGCATAAGGGCTTGTTTCATCATAACAGATGATTTTGACATTGTGGAGGAAATTAATTTACTTATTCTGTGTGTTGCAGGGAAACACGAAAATCAACACATTTAGCTGGGCGAAGATCCGCAAGCTAAGCTTCAAACGCAAGCATTTCCTTATCAAACTACACGACAAAGTTGGGGTGAGAACCTGACCATCCACATAAATATTTAGAGTGAATAACTATATTCTTTGATATTCAGCTATAAATGAGCCAAAGTATTATGAACACTTCAAAATGAAGTGTATAACTGATAACAGTGGCACATGTTAAGGTAAATGCTAGTTTGGATGGTAAGTGAGCCGTGACTATCACCAGATACCACAAGACATCAATATGTGTTAAGAGTCCGTGCCTCGGCTAATCGTAGCTTATTTGTTTGGATTAATAAGACTGGCAACATATTTTGTAGGGTGGTCATAAAGTTATGCTCATCAGTGTAAATTTTATTTTAAGTGTTTTTCCTGTCCATCCAGCCATCGTGTAAGGATACCCTTGAGTTTGCCATGGCCAGCCGTGATGTGTGTAAATCATTCTGGAAGATGTGTGTAGAGTACCATGCTTTCTTCAGGCTCGCTGAGGAACCACAGGCCATACATAAAACTCTGCTGTCCTGTAAAGGCTCCAGATTCAGATACAGGTATCACACATGCAGAAGCATTCACTCAAACTACAAACAGTATTCATTTCTCTGTATACCACAGATCTTCCAAATTTACTTTAAATTTTGTTTTGTTCAGCTAAAAACAGTTGAGCCAAACAGAAAAGGGAAAATAAGATTAACATTATGAGGAGCAATTTTATTGCATCACTGAATGCAATATCTGTTCAATAACATGCTGGAATTGTGCTAAAATCTAATCACTTTAAAACCCAAACCATGTATTTTAATACTGAACCACATGTTTTTCTTTCTTACATGCAGTGGACAGATATGTTCAAGATTTGCTTATTAGCATTAAATACGGACTCTGATAATATTTTAGAGACTAATCCTACTGGTTGAGCACAGAAACACAAACCTGAAATCAGAATTCAGGATTTGTACATAGAATAGATCTGGGAAAACCTAATACTCACTACTTAAATGGGGGCTAATTGCCACATATCATAACAGAGATTAACATAGTTAGGTCAAAAAGTCAAGACTTCACTAATGATGACTATTTAACGTTTTTATGTTCTTGTGTGGCAGCGGGAGAACTCAGAAACAGCTCCTAGAGTGTATGGGATCAGGGGAGAAGAAGCCTTTACACTTTGAGAGGTAAGACTACATTTTGCAAGCCATTTATGTTAGACCACACTATAGAATCAAGAAGATATTTATCGCTACCATAAAAGTGTTGCCCTGGTTCACCAGACATCAAACGTTAAGGCATCCTTTTCTTTGTTAGTGGATTTAACTGTATCAGGTTTGCAGCTTGACAAGTGAAACACAATTTCCCCACATTTTAATGAACCATAATAAACAAGAAAATGGTTGGAGTGAAAGCAGTCAGATTCGGAAGTACAGAAAATATTTTATCAAATGATAGAAAATCAAAGAAAGGTTTGGAAAACAGATTCAACAGGATTTAAAGAGATAAAAAAGGACTCTTTTGTTTTCAGTTAATCATGTCTGTGCTTTCCTTGTTTCATTACTTTGTGCCAATGGAGGACCCACTGTCAGTCAGATTACGATCCCAGACAGTTCCGATCTTCTCCTGATCTTCTCACTGATGTCTCCAAACAGGTAATAAAATGTATGACTTCCAGATTTCTCAGGACTGGTATCCATTCCTCTACACTCCTCTATTGTTTCTGTGTCTTACCTCCTCAGTTATACGAACACTCTTACCAGTTTCCTCGATCAACTGGAGCTCTGGGGATACACAGTCAGGATGAAATGGACCCACGTCGTCGAGGTGTGAATGACAGTGAAATTGGAGAAGGTGGAGCTAGACGCAGCCAGTCATCTGTTGAGGTCAGCCAAAGGCCACACCACCTCTGTCAAGTCACTCCCCTTTCTTCAGCTCTCCAACAGTCAACCCCCTCACCAAAGATACGATCTGCCTCTACATCTTTATCGGAAGACAGGAGGGGGGGTTGGAATGGGGCGCCGCGACAAGCCCAAAGGCTAGCAGGTGTCTATGGAAACCGGTCACGACGTCGGCCGAACCCCCAACCACATCCAGATGCTGCACAGCAGCTGGTTCTTCTTTATCCAAACACCCCTGCATACCAGTACCATCCAATTCTCCCATCATTCCCATTAGCTGGTTCCTTGCCACTCAGTCAACACCCTTATTTGTCGGACTGTGTTGCGGTTTCCTCTCTGGAGCGTTTACCGCATGCAAGGAGGCAGGAATATGTGCCAGTGGATGGTGTATCACGACCTGCTTTTTACCCATTAAGCCATCATTTGCCATCAGTTTCACCAGTTAGGAGGAACTTTCGCCCGTCTGGTTCAGGTGGGCTCGGATTGGCAAGGGTCTACCAGTCAGGAAGTAATGGAGCAAGACTTTTGGGCGTTGGTCACACAGAGGCGGGGCATTACAGTGATGACTCCAACTTCCTACCAGGGCTTCCTCGTCGTGTGGCAAGCCAGCCAGATGTCAAGTTCCATTTTTCAAGGAGTACAAATCCCGCCTTTAATCCGGCCTCTGAATTCCGACCCCTTGGTTACTACCCTCACCTTACACGTCCCTCCAGACCCACGTATCTCCCACTTAACGCCTCCCCTCTGCCTGAACGCCCCACCTCAGTATGCATGATTGGTGGAGCCACAGGAAGCTACAGTGACTCTGATCCAGAGGTCTTCTATCCATATTACTGCCCACCCCCTCAGCTGGGGAGGGTTGTACGGTCAGCTGGCTTAGCCAGGATGAGGTTTTCCTCTGGAAGCCTTCAGCTGGATGAGGAAGAAGAGGGAGAGGAAGAAGAAAAGGTGGCTGTAGCAGCCAAAGAAACTGCTAGAAAAGAATTTACGGATGGACAGAAGAAAGAAAAGAGTGAAGAAGAGGGCACAAAAGGAGCAGCAAAGATTACTCAAGTCACTCTGTAGACGAAGACTTTTGCTATGTTCACTGCAAACTGTAGATATGACAATAATATATTAAAAGTGCGTAAAGTGGACTGTTTTAAGGTGTAGTTTCAGATAAAATGTATTTTTGCCTTGTTTTAATGAAAACTAAATATAGAACTGGCTTTTACCAGTGGTGTATGCAGGTAGTTCCAGTTGGGTGGACAAAATAAGACAGAGGGTTGTTAGAGGACGCTAATCAATAGTAATCACTAACTAAAATGTCCAACAGGATTATTGTTAACTTTGATTAGAATCAGTGTGTGAAATACAGGGATTCTTGGGTAACTGGAGCCCTTAAATAACTGCTTTAGTGTACATAAACCCTTTTGATTAAAATCCTAATCCATTTGTTTGGAAAGTCCGCTTTGTTTGGGGTATTGTGAACAGGCAAACAAACTTTAATTCCCATCAAAGCGGACTTGGTCTGCCGACAAATGTGGATCCCAGTCCGCTTAAAGCAGACTAAACACAGGTAGTGGACTACAAAGCATAGTGCATTGTGGGTTCAGCACACACCATTGTGGGTAAACACAACCAAATAACAGCTTTAGGGTTTTATGTGGTGGAAACAGAAGCTGTCCTGATTTAACCAATAAGAGGAGCATGTTTTCTTCTTCTTTTTGGGTCATCTTCTTCTTCAGTAAATACTGATGCAACGCCACCTCTGGCGAGGAGTGGAATAAGTTATTTAAAAGGTCTGATTCGTCTGAGTAGTTCAGTATGAACGTAAATTCGGTCTGGAAGAATGTTGCTTCCCCCAACTGACCTAAATCCCCAATCATACAGAGTCTAGCTGACTATCCTGGTGTGAATGGACCCTCGAGCTCTTCCCAATGTCAAGAACAAAACTGACAGATGTAAAAGAATATTATACGAGATTTCAACTTTGAAAAATAACCAACTGGTATTACAAGTCATTCATTTCACAGAGCAAAAAAAAGTCATTAAGCATTACTCATATTGCAGCATAAACACACACGGAAATACCAATGATAAAAAATATCAATACAAGTGCAGCTGTTCTTGCAGCTGGAATCCACTGAAGTGTGGTTCTGTTTTTAAGGCTAACAGATGGTTACCCATCAACCCGTCTGCCCATATTTCACACACTGCTAAACCATGTATGTAATGTTGGCCCTTTTGAACAAATACATACAGAAGATTTGTTGTCACTTTCTATCATTAATTTAAATAACCCACAGATTTATATTTCATGGCAATTTTCAAATCAAATTACCTTTATTGAATGAATATTTTATCAAATGCATAAGAGCAACCAAACTGCTTTACGGTGCAAATAAGAACATTAAAGACACAACAATTAAAACAGTTTAAAAAAAACAACTCAAAACGATAGATGAAAAATGTATAATTATAAAACCAAGTTGCAAGTAATATTACATAATACATAAAAGAAAGAAAGATGAAGAAAACAGTTGTTTCCCTTGGTTCCCATGTTAAAAATTTTACCAATTAGAATTTGGGTGGCAAATTTGAGTTCTATAATAAACGTGGGTTTTAAGTACAAACTCGTGGCTTTAAGGTTATTCACAATGAAATTTCATTATTTGAGAAACCGCAGCTTTTTGATATATAGAATCCTTCAATTTATTACAGTTACAAATAATTTTTTTATTATTTGTTCAATCGAAATAAAATGTTGGTATGTGATATTTTGAAGGCAACGACTGGCTAAAGAAAGAATGGATTTCCACTATTGTGATGCTTTCTCAGGCCTTAACTGCAACAGTCTTCAGTTGTTTGTTTGTAAAACCTCAATGCCATTAGTTTTTTCAGCAAATAAAATGCAACTCTGCCAAGATGAGAATTTGAGATTCTCTGTGTCTGTCTTCCGTTATATAAGCGCTAAAAACTAGGGCCACTCAAAGATATACATGCTCATGGCATCATTTTGTCCTTTATTTCATGAGTTTTACAGATGATTTTGTTTACTTTTTATCATTAGCTGTTCAGTCTTTTCCTCCCATTGTTCTGATACAGCCTAGTCTAAGTCAATATATGACTGTTCAATAGATGACCCCACATTTAACCCTAAAATGCTATCCAGGCACTATTGCTACAAAGCAAGCCCAATTGCAATTGATTAGCTGCACCTAGCCACTACTTACCCCCCTAATTCCTATGAAAACAGTGATGATGCACTTAGTTTTTGACACGTTGCTTCTGCATTTTTGCCTAGTTTTTTGTTAAACATATTACCAGACTGTATAATGCCTTGTGTTGTTCATCTGAAGTAGTATTTACCTATTTTAACTTTATCAGAACCAGTTGATTATGTCCTGATACACAATGAATGAATAGGTTTCATTTACATATCAAAATTTAAATACTAAATTATTATTTTTCCTGTCTTAATAATGAAATAAATATACTTACAGTTTCACAATTCTATCAAAACCACTATAACACGTAGTAGATAAGGGTTGTGCATAGCATTTTTCCAAATAATCAGGTTAAACACGAAACGTTTCTCAGTTAAATTGAAATATTTATTCATAAAACTCAAAAGTCCCGCTACACAAAAAGAGAAAAACATATCAAAGTAAAATCTTACACCATTCTTTTCAGAATTCCCCCTCAAAAAGCACTGTCGTATCCCTTATGATATATAAAAAGATAAAAATATGCAATGACCAAGTCTGATAGTGTCTTTGGTACAACTTGTAAATAAGTTTAATTACAACTCCCATTATGCTCTTTAAAATTATCTGTGCTACTTTCCAGTATTGTGTAGTAAAAACATCTTAACACATCAAGCATTGTGTTAGTATTTTACTAGAGGACATTTAACAGCTCTCAACAAAGATTTCCCAAAAGTTCTGCATGTAAAAAAAGAAAACAAACAAACAAAAAGAAGACAAAACGCACAGACGTGAGCCTGTCGAAGGCATTTGCATTTTGCTTGTAAGTCTTTTCATCACAATGCAACCAACTTCTAAATATTACATCCGAGATAATAGTGAAATCATTACTAATAGAAGAATTGTTCTTAGACCCAAAGTTAAGTGAAAGGGAAGAGAATAATATAGCCAATTTTTAATTTAGCTAATTACTTTGGAAGCTCAATTAGCTGTTAGCTCACTGGTTAGCAAGCTAGTATCTGCTTAGCATGGTTGCTTTTGGATAGCTTCCAAAAATGAATTAAAAATTGGGTCTGAATTTAATCTAGTAAATTTTTCAACAGCAATCTTACTTGAAAAAACCTACACATACGTTTTTTTTGTTTTGTTTTTTTTTTAATAATAAGCCATAGTTAACATTTAATAATTTTAATTTCTTCCCTAGCAAGTCAACTTTAATGCTGCTAATTACTTTGGAACCTACAATAGCTAGCTAGCTCACAGGTTAGCAAGCTAGTAGCTGTCTAGCCCAGCTAGTTTGTGGTAGCTTCCAAAAAAGTCCAAAAAAGTCACCCAAAAAATCAGTCTGCACACTGAACCAGGGAAGTCTCTCCCAAGGAAACCATGTCCATAAAATTGTTTCACAAATTTCCCAGTTTGTACAATTTTATGGCAGATTTTTCTACTTGAATGTTTAAAAGTCCCTTCAGAGATTTCTAACTAAAGATGATACTCTCCTCTACTACAAACATCGATTCCAGACTTTATTCTTTGTGAAAACTGTTATATTTAGAGGGAAAACCTTGACCTAAACTGAATTATTGGATCATTAAACTTTAATTAAACAGCATTACTGAAAAAAAACTACATAAATTCAATATTGGCATATAATGTCTCAAGTGCTACAGAACAAACACAAACATCTACAGTCAAAGTCATGATACAAAAGAGGGGATATTACTGCTGGTGGACAAGGGCCCTCTTGTCTGTTATATTTCCTTGTGTGGTTTGGAATAAAATATCTACAAAACATTTTCTCTTAGAAAATGATAGCAAAAAAAGAAAAAAGGAAAATACAAAAGAAAAAATACAAAAGAAAAAAAGGAAAAAGGCACATGATGGCATTTCAAATCAAACTAAATGGCCTCAATCAACAGCAGTGATATATAAAATATAGTGTATATATTATATTATTAGTGTGTTTGTGTGCTGAGAAATGCATGTACAGCAAGGAGACATTGCACAGCAAATCTCCTGTTTTTATCATCCAGCAGCGTTACCATATGGAGATAGTCTCTTCTCATTTTCCTTTTATTGATCCATCTTTCCATCCCTCAATTTGTTGAGAATCTGTGGAAGTGCAACAGACTTTTGGTAAACAAATCATCTTCACACCTTGTTTACACAAATAGGAAACAAGGTGGGAAACAAACGTATAATTATGCTAGCTAACCAGTAGTCCATTTATTGCTATGCCAATAAACCCTGTATACAAATATTATTGAATACTACTTTGAATAAAAATCTAATCTAATTTTCATATATAAAAGTATTCTTGGCCTAGTTTCTTTATATTGCTTTACCTAGCATAAGACAAACTAAAAAAGGATAAGCAAAAGTAAGGAGGTACAAAGGAAATTATCAACAAAAGGGAAAACAAAGTATATACTCCCTTTCAATCAAGTAACACTAGGAGCAATTTAACAATGATGAACTTACTTTTGGTACTTGGCAATTATGTGTGTGACCATCCTGTCTGTGAACCCTGGACACATGTCTTCAGCCAAACGAATTTTGTGCTCCAGTTCCTCAATAGCCAATCTCTGCTCAGAGTCCTCTTTGTGTTGCTGCTTCAACTACCAAAAAAGAACAAAAAAATTTAATTTAAAAAATCCACTTTTATGGATGTATGTACAGTAAACTACAGTTAGCAGTTGTCCATTCTATTTCCACAATTAGCTGATAAATCACGTTTTAATTGTGTTATTTTGTTCAAATTTAGAAAAATATGAATGATCTGGATTTCTTTTGCAATAAAGGTTTTAAAGTGCCAAATTATTCCTTAAAAAAAGGATAAACTTTGCGAAGCTTCCTTGTTTAGGCACCACTACCTGGCCCAGGTTAAGTGGATAGATGGACGGACAGATGGACGGTTGGTTGCTTGGATGGATGGATGGATGGGATGGATTAGAATGTTTTTGCTGCTTCAAATGAGACGATGAGGCTTTACAGTTTAAGAATTTATTTTGGTGATGGTAATAATTTGGATTTTTCTTCTCTTTCTTTCATTTTGGACAATTCCTACAGACAGGTTTTTTTCCCCACAATAATATAGTAGAAAAAAAGAACTATATATATTTTATAGTCAACACTTATGCAGTAATGTTAAATAAAATACTATTTAATATTTGATGTTAAAGTAAAGAAACCTTTTCGGGAGTGTATGTGTGTGTGTGTGTGTGTGTGTTTGTGAACAAACCTCAGTGAAGACTGGGGAAATGACTGTGGTCAGACTGGTAGATTTACTCAGCTGATCCTGACTCTGTCCAGACAAAAAGGAAGAGGTAGACAAGAATTTAGCAATGATTCTATTCATTTTATTAACTTTCAACTCGCACCAAAATTCTAAAGAATGCATCTCTTTGTGCTGTTTGACATCTTCAAAATGTAACAAATATCAAGTCTGTGTAATATACAGTAATAGATGGAAAACATACAGAAAATATTCACAGAATCTCCTTCTGAAAATAAAAAGTCTCAAATCTGAAACAAAAACTGTACTGACCGTCCCGTTCAGAACTTTCCTTTCGTCTGTCTTCTTCTTACGCACTGTGGTAAACGACCACTCAGGACACTCGTTGTTCTCTTTATTACTGGATTCACTATATATGTACATACAAACAGCTTACCGTTAATGTACGTACATATCTCCCCTAACACACAGTGAAGTAAACTAACATCTTAAAATGAAGTTGCTACTGCTATTGAAATGCTGACATCACCTGTCGGAGTCATCGGAGCTGCTGCCGCTGTGTCCCTCTTCCTTCCACCGCCTGTACCTGTCAATCAGCTCGCTGAGGTAGGACGTCTTCTTACAGTATTTGATGATGAACTTGTGTTTCAGCAGCTCTTTGGCTGTGGGGCGCTGCACGATGAGAGAGAAGAGGTAGAGGATTACTGATGCTGGTCAACAAACTTTTAAACAAGAAGTTCATTCAAGGTTTTTTAGACAAAAAGGGAGGGGGAGGGGGAGGGGGGTATACTATTGTTTAGCTGCAGATATCATGGAAAATTAAAGACCTATGACTCAATTCAAGCTGGTTCTTCAAGAGATGGAGAACAGGAAAAACATGATAGAAAAGCTGTGAGTCCACTAGGTGGCAGCAAGAGGCAACTATACCAAAGAACACTGCCTCATTAATATGAAAGGCATGGAAAAACAGAGGCTATTCAAGCTTAAGAAAGCATATTTACTGTAATCAGGGTAGCTAAAAATACAAACACTTCAATTTTCAGAAAGAAAAGGTCAACATATGAGTCAATAATGTTTAAAAGTAGCATTTTCTTGTATGCAGGACAAAATACACCTAATATTCCCCTGTAATGCAATAATTTCATTTGCATACATTCATAATACAGCTTCCAGGGTTCTTAAACATTTATGTCTTAAAATGCCCCCCTTTCCAAACTGAAATATCCAGACTCTGTCAACTTTTAGCCCGTTTTGGACATGGGAGCATACAAGAGTTTAATAAAGGCAAAAAAACAAATTCCATACTTTTCAGAACTGCATAGGAACCCTGAACCTAATGCAGCACTAAAGTATTAAGTAGTAACTGAAATCAGAGGACAAACTAAGATCCTTTCATTGAAAAGAAAAACACACTAATATCAAGATGCAGAATCACTCCACTCCAAGTGTACCATTTCAAATCCTACTAATGATAAAAACAAGAAAGGACAAATTCTCTCAAATGAAAGTAGTAATATTTCATTAAAAATGGTGTTACAGCTGTTCTGATCAACTCATTTTAAAACTACTTTATCAACAGTAACCTCCTGTGGTTCAATAAATCTCAATTACCAGATAAAATGAGTTTCATCCGAGTACTTTACATCTGAAAAAATCTAAAAACTGTTTGGGTGGTAATCTGATTAATCTATTTGTCTGAGTTAAGAGGTTAAATGTCTTTCCTGTGACAACTTGGATAACTGAACTGAGATGAAGAGGCGGAAAAATCCACTGAAAGTAGAAAGTAAAGCTTTCTGGTGATTTTAGTGGTTTAAATTGTGCATGAAATTGATTTACACTTTAAAGAGTAAACATCTTAATATTATACTTGGTAAATAAAATTTTAACTGCATAAAACTCAGCAGAGTATAAACAGGTTTTCAGCTGTCTGACTTACGAAGGCAGGGTCCTTGTTGAGGCAAGCCTCGGTGAACTCTTTGAAGCTCTTGGAGAAATCTCCGTTCAACGTTGGAGGAGGAGATTTGGGGATGTGGAAGAGCACTCGCATGGGATGCATGTCGGAATTTGGAGGTTCACCCTTGGCGAGCTCGATGGCTGTGATGCCCAGTGACCAAATGTCCGCCTGCAGGGACACACACATTTAGGAAACAAACACGACTTATTTGATTCAGTGCATGGCAGGGATTTCAGATTTAAATAACACTTTAAAACTGATATCAGTGTTTCTAAAATGGTTTTATCAGCATATGAGAAAACATCCAGTATACTCATTCATATTAATCTGTTTAATCTGTTATCACTGGCAATTTGCACAACTGGAAAGGCGTCATCAAAATAGGAAAAGGTACATACAGGTCTAGAAGCAACAGATGGCAAACTTCTTAGGGAAGGTCTTGCATATTTCAGCAAGACAAAGCTTAACTGCATCTACCGCAACAGCATGGCTTCATAGAAGAAGAGCCCTGTCCAGACCAACTCACTGAATGGACAACATTTCCTTTCCTCAAGGGTCCAGCAAATAGTCTCCTCCCCTCCTGGATGTGTAACGGTTTGCCGTTAAAAGAAGAGGGGATGCTGCACTGCTGCCATCAAAGTCAAGATGAGCTTTTTTATTGTGAAGTTGTAAAATGTTTCACTTTCAACATCTTTTGTTTTTATATTCTACTATGAATCATAATATTGGTTTGTGAGATTTGCAAATTATTGCATCCTGTTAAAAGTCTACATTTTACACAGTAACCTGACTTTTTTGGAACTGGGGTTGTATTTGACCATCATAAAAGAGGAGAAAACAAGCACACAAGCCTATGTAAAAACCCATTTAACACACAAACAGCTAATCATGAACACAGGTTGAATGCCACGTTTTCTCAATTCACTTTAACAGTTGGGCATCGGCTGAATAAGAAGCAGCCATTATCTCTCACACAGAAAACACAGGGTCACGTTACAACAGGATGCTCGGTTACTGTTTGACTGTTAACTCTGCCAGCTCCATTACTGTTACACACCCACCATATGGCAGTATGTGGTAGGGATACACACACACACACACACTCCTACACACACACGTCCTTGTGATCCCGTGGAAACATGTGAGGCTTCCAAACTTTACACAAACACTCATACATCCACACCAAATGCTTTGCTGCTCGTTTCATCAGAGTCAAGGCAACATAAACAAGTTTATAACAGTTCTGTTCTTGTGTTTGGTATAAGAGATCAAGAGTTTAATCCAGCTAATAAACACAAACAAAACCACAAACCATCTTTTTTTTATTATTTTGGAACAGTTCATAAGATGTAATATGTTAATTAGTCAGCGTTTGAACTAATGGGCAGAACCAGGCTGGTTGCTTTAGGTCTTAATGCTAAACTAAGCTAAGTCAACCATATCCTTGTCCCTGCTTCATACTGAGCAGATATGAATGATATAATTAAACACTTACAGGTTTTAAGATAGATCCCATTTCTAAAAACATTAAATCGTTCTTTTGAGGTATGGCATTTATAATCTGGTTGTGGTCATGCTTCATGGCTCACAGATGGAGCTCCTCCAACTGTTTTGGATGGCTAAACAACTCCCATAAGCCTCATGTTAGGAGGCTCCAGATCCTTGTGGGTGGCCTAGGTTAAAATCCCAATAGGACCCCTTTGCTGCATGTCATGCCCTCTTTTTCCAACTCCTTTTTCAGTACACCTAAGGTTTCAAACTGTAAAACAATCATTAATACAAATACTCCACTGAGGTTAAAATCTTGGGCCCTAACTGGGGCATGTCCTGAACCCAGCTGATGGATGTATTTCTATCCAACAAGACCACAAGACCAGGCTAAATGTCCCCTCTTTAATCAGTTTGCTTCTGCATTCTGGATAAAATTGTATAGATTTTATAACTGCTCTTCACCAATGAGGTAAAAATGCTCTGAACTGGTTGATATCTTTGGCAGTCTTCCTCACCATAGTTATGGTGCCCATGACTTTCTGGCATTTAGTACTTACAGCACGGATCTAAAATTCTGGACCTCGGCAGCTGGTGTCCTGCAGATTTTAGATGTCTCCCTGGTTCAACACACCTGGCTCAAATTAATGGGTCATTTTGCAGCGCTTGATAGACATTTAGAGTTCAGTTCTGTCTTTTAATTCATTATTGTCCTGGTCCCAGTAAACATGCACAGCAGGGAATGGAGTATGTTGGACTCTGCAGTGATGTAGACCATGAGGAAATATTTAAGATATTCTGCAGCTTCTAACTTTCTCTATGACAGGTCATACAAGCATGCATACATGTGAATACAGACTAATTCTCTGCACAGATCTTGTCTTTAGCTTACTTGAACAGCGGTTTTGTCAAATGATATAGCAGTTATAAAAATCTGGATTTTATTAGAACATAGCTTTATGCAACTACAGCATGAGCTCAATCAGAAAAAAACATGAATGAAAGCAGCTTTATTGGGATTTGAGCTATATTAATATAAATTTACACATTACTGTTTTTTAGAAAAAGTAAAAAAAAGTCTAGAGCTTGATTTGACCGCCAACTGCATCATTCGGTATGTTAGTTTCGGTTTGGGAGCTTTGATTTGTGGGATTTCTGTTCATTTTTCAAACAGATGAGCAACATAATTTAGTTTTTACAGCCCAAAATAAAAGGATTTACTCTCTCTTAAAGGGGAAACTGTCTGAAATCTCCATTTATAGTCCATGTTTTTCTTCCTGAAACATATCTAGATCATACCTGCCTAGAGGCTGGTTTGGCATGCCTCATATAAAATAAGAAGCTTTCCTTTATGCTGCCATTTTAGGCCAATCATGGCAAACTGGGCCTTTCAGTGGGAGTGCCCTACAAAGACAGGCGCTAAACTGGAGTAGCTCAGATAGAAGGTGGGAAGATTAGATATAGATTAGATATAAAACTATGTGGATTCTGTTAAACTGAAGCATGAAAACATGATGAAGACACTTTAAACTATTTTAGTTCACATGGTGGTGATATTTAAGGTTACAAATACCATCAAGTTTGATGTGAAATCAAACACCTCATATGTAAATACTATGTGTGAGCATGTTTGAACTTTTCAGACTATGTTTGTTTGTCTTTGGCATTTCAATTTATGGAAGATTAACTAAACAAAAAGTCTGAACATATTATTCCACCTCCCTGCAACAACCCATCTGTGTTTTATACATGAGATTTTAAGTAAATTTGTATTGGCATCATATGAATTGTCAGTATAAAGCAGATAATCAATAGTGAAGATAAAAAGAAACATTAACCATGACAAAGCAAGAAAAGTGAATGATCTGCCAGGTTAGAAGTTACATGAGCTTTCCTGCAGGTATTTCAGTTTGTTTCTAGAAACTTAAAACTATGATATGGTTGGATGCTCAACACACACAAAAAAAACATGAGCGACAAATTACAATAACACACACCGTGCTGGCAACGTCAGAGAAATATGCAACCACACACTGACATGAACTAAAGCTCATCTGCAGATAAAAGTACACACACACTCTAATGAACATGCCTTATTTGCAAACCTTTTGGCAGATGTTTTTTCCTCATTACAAAACTATTTACCTTGCTATAGGGTATCAAAAGCCGGGGTTGATTCAGTGTGCCCACATGACTACATAAATCCACTGAATATTGAGGCAGCTGGCTTGGTGTCAGTTACACGAACAATGAGACTGACGAGGGAATCCCAGTAAACTGGAAAAACCAGCTCACTGTGTCATCGTCTGCAACGAAAAAAAATCATACACAGCCAGACAACAGGACGGTGGGGGCCTGTCTCATGCAAATACAACTGAGAACACTTCAGAAAAAAATGCAAATTGGATCAAAACTCTGACGCAACAACAGATCCACGTGGATCAGGTTCCTTCAGCAATATGCAAACTAAGCGCAAGCAACAATGAAATCCCAACGATATAAAACCTGAAAAAAACAAAACATTATAACGCATCTCCAAAGAAATTTGTTTGAGCTGAATAACGACAGCCAAAACAATTGACCCGAGGAACAGTCATATTCTGCATCAACACTTTAAACTAACACACTGACACTTAACATGAGTTAAAGTGTGTTTATGGTGAGAGAGAAGGTTTTTCTGAACAACTGGCATTTAATTTCAGACAGAAGTTGAAACAATGAGGGTTCTGTTATAGCAAATAACAATGTAATATATAGGGGTTTACAAATTTATTCATGACCCTGGGTGTTGTCCTTTTCTTTTTTGCATGAAACCTGTCAGAACCTACAGAAAAAAGTGAACTAAAACAACAACAATAATAATAGTAATAATAATAATAGTAAAACAAATCAAATAAAAATAAATAAAAGTGGTATGTGTATATGTATTCGCCAGATTTGCTATTAAGCCCCTAAAAAATCTCTGGTGCTAAAAATTACCTCGAAAAGTCATATAATTTGTATAGCAAGGTCCATCAGTGTGCAGTCTAATGGTCACATAATCGCACCACTAATCAAGAATCACCACCAAGCATGTGAGACCACAAAGACCAGGGAGCTGTCCAAGCTACAAAATTTTGAAAATGTATAAAGTACCATAAGGTATGTGGCAGATTAACCAAACATATAAAAAAGGTCCTCCGGTTAGAAGAAACTAAAACTAAAATTGCTGGTCATCAACAAAAACGATGTCTGGCGCAAACAATGCCTCAGCCTAAACACGCCATTCCCACAGTGATGCACGGTGGTGAAAGCATCATAATGAAGAAATGTTTTTTTAATTTACAGGAACATGGAAACTAGTCAATTCATTATTTTTTAGTAGTAGTAGTATCATCATCATCACAGTCATAATCATCATCATTTATTAATAGTAGTAGTAGAAGTAGTAGTACTGTTATTTTTATTGCATTGTTTATATTAAACAATACTGTACTGTATTAATATATTGTGATTTTAAAGTAGTGTATTATACAATATTGCGTCAATATATATTATAGATTAAATATTACTCCAATTACTATATTGTAGTGCGTACAACTACTGTGCTACTTTCTTATGCTTGATTTACTGTTTACATTTACACTACACTTCACAAGTACTGCACTCATGCCCTTATTGCACAGCTATCTGTGTTTTCTAACGTGCGTTTCTTTTGTCTTTGTGTTTTTTACTTTAATATACTGGAAACTTGAAGATTACACTGTTTGCCATTAATTATCCCTCAGGGACAAATTAAGCATTTTAATTGAACTGAACTGAAGAATTAAGGGAATGATGGATGGTGTGAAATCCACAGAACCTTTCTGGGATTTGAGGATGGGAAAAACTAGGAAATGTGTTGGCCTGGTCAAAGCCCAGAACTTAAGCCAACCTAAATTGTGGCAAGGCTCAAAGATTGCTGTACACCAGCAGAACCCATCCAAGTCGAAGAAGCTGGAACAGTTTGACTGTGAATAATGGGAGAAAACTCCCAGTGGTTTGATGTGTCAACTTCATAGACATACCCAGAGAAACACGCAGCTGGAATAGCTGCAAAAGGTGGCTCTACAAAGTACTGACTTTTGGGGAGAATAGTGAGGTAACAAAAAAAACAAAAAAACAAAAGTTTAAATACTTTAGTTCCAATACTTCTGCAATCCACTCATTGCTGCAATTCCAATATTTCCTAAATGTGGTCAAATAAACTTTACTTTTGTCTCTGTCATATTCTGATCTTACATCTAAACACAGAAAGAACCTGGGATTGTTACCTTTGGCTTAAAGCTGTGTAAGCCCTAACTTATAAGAATTTGGGAATGTTTTTTAGGCTGAAATTGAAATAAAAACAAACCTACAGTCGAGGAGCTTAGATGGATTAACATGGTCCTGAAGGTGTTTGTAGTAAAGTAAACAGGTGTCTGACCTTGGAGTCATAAGCAGACTGCTGGATGACCTCAGGCGCCATCCAGAACGGCGTTCCCACGAAGGTTTCCCTCTTGATCTGTGTATCAGTCAGCTGACCAGCCACTCCAAAGTCAGCCAGCTTCACCTGACCGTGCTCCGACAGCAGGACGTTGGCAGCTGCAGAGATCATCGTTATTTTTTCCTTTCAGCTAGGTTTGGTTCATGAATCAGATTATTTGGTTGAACTTTTTAAACAACTATAATTATCTAAGCACAGAAAACGCAACCAGTAATCCTTTATTCAATGTCAATCAAGAGCTTTTAGTGTGGTCGTAAGGTACGTCTATTTGCACCTTCATAGACTCAACAGTTCTGCAGCTAACATTTAAATGTTGTTCAGTCTGATTTCTTCATCTGGAATATCACCAGGGAAAGTACCAGGATGGCACTTTTAACAGACAATTTCATCTGAAACCCCAAACATAAACTTAACCAAAGCAGGTTATGTGTTCAGCCTCAGCTACCATAGAGATGTATCCAAATTAAAAGGGAATCACCTTTGTGAAACTAAAAACTCTGGCTTCAGGCTCAACATGCCTCTCTAAGCCATTAATCTTGCATCGTAGTTCACCCCTCTGGTGTATCCTGTGTTACTGTTAGCAGGGTTTAAGTTGGGATTTGTGAGGTCGGGGGCCACAGACTAACCTGAGCGCTTGTAGAGACACGCATCAGGCTTAAAACAGCTGTTCGTTTTACACCTGGAGTGGTTCTCCTTCTAAAAGATGGAAGTTGGGTTATCTTCTATAGGTGCTAAAATGCAAGTATGGGAAATCCACCAAATAACTGGTCTCAGCTCCCAATTTGTAATTATGACATTATCAATGATGAAATAAAAAATACTTGATCTTCAAATGAAAATTGTAAAACATGTGAGATGTTATTTGGAATATTTTAAATTTCTTATATATTTAACATTCTGTGGGCTCTCGTGTTCTTTATTGTACAGCCGGTAGGATGAGAAAGTAGGTCAGGTAGACGTTAGGCTGGCACCGTTTTTATGGCGGCTGCTACGCCAGATCAACTTTTTTTTTTTTAACTTATTCTGTCCAGCATCGTAGCAATGTCTGGCTGCTGTGTTGTGCCGAACAAATTTGCTTAACCAAGGGGAGCTTTATGTATATAAGGGTCTGCTTCTCTTGACAATCTAGTTTTATCTAGTTTTTAATTATTTATTTATTTTATTAAAAAAGAAAAAAGCCACATCAACTAAACACTGCGCTCACAGGAGCATTAAGCAACAACAAAACCAGTTATTTTCCTCATCTTTCCTTCTTGTCTTTTTGCTGCTGAAGCAACGTTCCTGAGGGTTTAGTAACCTGCTGCTCTGGTCTGTTGCCTCCACTATCGATAATAAAACCAACAGAAACAGCTGCTAAACTTTCCTGTTTCCGTCTCTAAATTTAAATCAGAAGGTAGAGGCAAGGTGATTACTCCTGGGTGAAGCTGCAGTAAGCTTCAGGCTTAGCTCCCTTCACTTTACCCAGCAGCTAGCTTCAGGCTTAGCTCCCTTCACTTTACCCAGTAGCTAGCTCCAGGCTTAGCTCCCTTCACTTTACCCAGTAGCTAGCTTCAGGTTTAGCTCCCTTTACTTTACCAAGCAGTTAGCTTCAGGCTTAGCTCCCTTCACTTTACCCAGCAGCTGGCTCCAGGCTTAGCTCCCTTCACTTTACCCAGTAGCTAGCTCCAGGCTTAGCTCCCTTCACTTTACCCAGTAGCTAGCTCCAGGCTTAGCTCCCTTCACTTTACCCAGTCGCTAGCTTCAGGCTTAGCTCCCTTCACTTTACCCAGCAGCTGGCTTCAGGCTTAGCTCCCTTCACTTTACCCAGTCACTAGCTTCAGGTTTAGCTCCCTTCACTTTACCCAGTAGCTAGCTCCAGGCTTAGCTCCCTTCACTTTACCCAGCAGCTAGCTCCAGGCTTAGCTCCCTTCACTTTACCCAGCAGCTCGCTCCAGGCTTAGCTCCCTTCACTTTACCCAGTAGCTAGCTCCAGGCTTAGCTCCCTTCACTTTACCCAGCAGCTAGCTCCAGACTTAGCTCCCTTCACTTTACCCAGTCGCTAGCTTCAGGTTTAGCTCCCTTTACTTTACCAAGCAGCTAGCTTCAGGCTTAGCTCCCTTCACTTTACCCAGCAGTGGTGAAGCAGACACAGGACTCCGCTGTAACTAGAAGACCTGTGTGGCGTCTCTACACAATGACATGTAACGCCAAAAAAATGTCAAAACAAAAACCTAAAAAAAAAGCCATTGACTTTGTACACCTTTTAGACTAATCTGTTAGTCATGCACATCCCTAATATAAATAAGTTCCAGGGAAAGATTTAAAGGGGCTCTTGGACATTCATCCACACTAGAAACTGAGTCCTAATATTTACAGCTTCTGACACACAAATATATTGTGTCCTTATAGCAATTTGTTTTTTGTCTTTTAAGTGTTATTCAAAGGAAAGCACAAGGTTCAGGCTCTGTGGTCAAACAGCAGCATTTAACCCAATTTGTACCTTTGATGTCTCTGTGGATCTTCTTCTCAGAATGTAGGTAGTCAAGCCCCTTCAGGATCTCCTTCAGCATGGTTGCAATCTGTGGCTCATCAAAAGGACCTGCTCGCAGCTGCATACACACACACAATATGTGATAACAAAAACACTCAACAATGTGCCAAGAGGCAATAGGCAGGTGTTCAAAACACACCTTGTTCCACTTTATACAGGACAAGACTCAACACACAATGTTACATAATCTCAGCATCTGAATCACTCTCATATTTTGCATAATCATTTGTTCATATGGAGTGCTACCTTTTGGATAATTCTTCCTGATCTGAAGCATCAATATTGGATTTTTACTCACTTATGTGGACACAAATGCACATTACCATAAGAGAAAAAGATGCCTAAAATACAGTTAAACTGACTACACTGTGGAAAAGAAGTCATGTTAGATGATAAAACCTTTTGGATTTAACTATCAGTTTCTTCTGAATGGATCAATATAAAGAGAAGACAGTGTTCTTCTCAATAAATGTTTAGTGTTGATAGCTTTAATAAAAATTGAGCTGAAATTTGGTTAAAGACTTACCAAGTCAAGCGCTGAACCTCCACCAAGATACTCCATGATAATCCACAATTTACTGCCCTACAAGAGAAACAATTTGTTGTGTCTAAAGCAACAAAAAATTAAACAAAAATCAAATTCCCTTTAACATAAGCTGTAATATGTCATGCATAAGAACCGGAATATGTGATATGTAGAGATATAAAAAGATGAAAGAAATGCCTAAAACACCTGACAGCTTTTATCTGACTTTAATCAACATTCCTGCTATTTTCCACCAGCCATGCTGCTTCCTGTCAGACTACTTTTACTTCTTTTCACATGGCCAGCATTTTCCGAAGGTTTCCTTAAATACGTCATGTGAACTCAGAACAAGAACATAATGCTATTCTGACCTTTAGGTAGGAGCCGTAGTATTTTGTGATGTAAGGACTGTCGCACTGACTGAGCACTGTGATCTCCTGCTGGATATCCTCGATCTCATCCTCTGCCTCCTCCAGATCAATTGTCTTAATGGCAACGACGCTCTGAGAGCGATTATCAATGCCTTTGAACACCTGCAGGAAGATATAAAAAGAATATAAAAGTCAAGACAAATACTAAAGAGTTGTGAAACTAAGGATGATGACCATCAAGAGGAGACAAAAATTTCTCTAAGAATTTAAAAAATAAAAAAAGGGTTCATAGTGGAAATTTGCTCACCTCTCCAAAAGATCCTTTTCCAATTCTGTCCAATTTAGTGAACAACTCCTCTGGATCAATCTGAGAACTCTGAGAAGAGCAAAAAGAAGGGAACGATAGACACATTAATGCAACATGTGTCAGTCTACTGCTGTCAAACAGATAAACCAAGGGGGAAGCAGGACAAACACTAAAAAGCAGCCTCACAAATAGTAGTGACTGGCACCCTTAAAATGGTCCACATTCAGTCTAATTTGGATAACTTATTCGCAGTTGCATTGGATTTTCCACCATTTTTACCAGATGTATTGTATTATTTAACACAGCAATTAATCTCTGATCTGGTAAAAGATCTACCATCTACATCAAGCATTCTGCCACTCAGTAACAAAAATTACATGACAAAGGAGAATTTGACAATCTTGCGAAAGAGTCATACTTTTTTATTATTTGAACAACCCTCCCTCTCTGCTGTGCTTAGTCTCCACCCCTCCTTGCACCGGATGATCAGGCTAGTAACCATGGATACTGCAGAAGTGATAGTGACTGATTGATCAGTTTTTCTCATTCAGTCATGGCAATTTATGTTAGAAGCACAGAGAAGAACGAGAGTTGTTTAAATTTTTCACAGACCATAGATATAATAGAAAAATTGTAAATAAATTAATAAATAAACAAATAAAAAACATATACAGTACTTTAAGTAAAATAAAATATGTCAAAATTCAATTTAACCCCTAAAATTCTTTAAAAAAATTAAATAAACACAGTAAATAAATAAAATTTAATAATAAATAAAAGCAAATAAATTAATAAAACAAATTAACTAGATGTAAAGAATTTTTTTAAAAAAAGGTGGTTTGATGCAAATTTGTGACACCAACTCTTAAGAGGTTATAAATACACAAAAACATTAGGCACCTAGGAAAATAAATTACTAAATCAAACTGCAAAGTTTTAACCCGAAAAACAATCAACCTTCCATTAAATTTCTATTAACTTAAACTTAGTTCCTCATGCATGAGGCTTTACATCACAATGAGCCAAACAAGACTCTCACACACAAAAAGGCCATAAATGCAGAAGGAAACAAGCGTGACAGTTGAAGATAACAGGAACTGAACACACACAGCTGCCTGCACTCTTATCTCTGAGGGATTACACTCATTTCATAAATAAGACTGCTGTGGTTGAAAAAGAGAGAAAAAAAGCAGCTCTTTAACAGGAGTTCAGAAACGTGAAATTCACTGCAGTCTTTGTGCTAACAGAATACCGAGTAACGAGGAAATCAAGTCTAATATTAACAATATGACCTCAAAATAAACTCAGTGACATTTTTTTTAAAGAAAATTGTGTTTTATGTTTTGCTTAATGCAGCAGCTGGAGTTACTTTTTGAGATTAAATTTCATAAACTGCATCTGTAGTGAAGAAGTGTTTAAACCTTTTAAACACTTCAAAGTGAGAGAATCTTTTTGCCTTTAGTGCCAAAATACAGAAGAAACTTAAACCAATCTACAAATTATTTTCACATATATATGTATGTGTGAAAGAAGTATTTGGATTGTTTAGGCTTTCTTGGCTTTTGTAAAGACTTCCCACTCGTTTCAGTCAGCAGATGTTTTAATTCATCAACATAAATGCATTTATGAGAGCTCTACGGGATGCAAGTTAACACTCTAAAAGACTATGTTTTGTGGAAAAAATTCACTCAGCATGATAGTTGGCAGACTTTGAGTCATCATGCTGCAGTAATTTTATTTTAACCACACTTATTTAGCTTGCAATGCATCACTGTTTTTTAATTCTATGAACTGCATTACTACTATAATAAATACTGTTTGGCCTGTCTACATCCATGATTTGTTAGTCTGAAAGTACAGTCCTGTGCAGATTCTCCCATTTGCATTATTGCTACAAGAAACATGCTTCCTTTTTCTCTTTGCTGTCTTACATTAAGTTTAAATGGCTTCCTTTATATTACACAATTTTGTTTTGTCTACAAACGCAGCTGTTTCAGATCTATAAAGCAGGTTTTGCTGCTATATTTGGCCACTTCTGTCACTGGTCTTTCACTTGATGTGGCCTCTGTGGTCAGTCGTTTTTGCCTTTTTAAAAACAAACCAACTATGTAAATGAAATCGCAAAAGCTCCCATGACTTTTCAGTCATTCTGCAGTTGCATTAAATTAGTTTAAAGGGAATCTGTTAGTTTGTGTAGATCACTGCACTGACAACAGACATATTAAACTGAGACCCCCACACATGTTTAATATTGTTAGCCTTCATTTATGCTCAAAAGATGCAGTTCACAGAGAGAAATAGTTCTGTACATATAAAAGAAAAAGCTGTAAGTATATTAAAGTGCTGTCAAAAGTACACCGAATCAACCAGCACGGTCCTCTTTTTTTCTTCTTTAGCTACTTAAAATACTGAATGAATCACCTCTTGTTAAAAGTAAAGTTTGGGCTGCATGATCCGATGCCACCAGTTTTGTACGCCAGCACACTCCAAGTAATGCATGTATGAAAAATGACTGATGCTTTAAAACCAAAACTTCTCAAAAATGCTTTTTGTGACCTTTAACAAAAACAGGGAGGCTCATTTTTTAAAGTGTTTTTATTCTGGCCTCAACAAGTTTAGACCCAAGTTCTGTTTGTCCTCAACCTCTGGTGTAAGAACATTTAACAAACACCCTCACAGGAACGTATAATATCCCTATGATGCTGCTTGAGTTTCCTCTGAGCTAAAAAAAGAACAGAGACACTCACAGTACCCACAATGTTGCCACACCCTGTGAGCAAATACAGCAGCTACTGTCTGCAGACTTCAGCTTGGTGCAGACAGATGAAGAAAAAGACGAGACAGTGCAGAGACTAAAAAGACCCAGTGCAATAAAACCATAAGTCATAGAACAATAATATGAAAGATTTCTTATGACAATGCTGCTGTTGATGTAAACAATAGACTGAACAACAATGGCATGTGGTAATAAAGAAAAACCATCCATTTTGGAACAAAAAGTTTTCAGCCCATGTGTCTCTACAGGCTTAGAATTAAAAGAGCCTCAACACATGTAATTTAACTAGGATATAAACTCAACATGAGTTGACTTGATGATGTTTTGAGAACAATTCAGCTGATTAGAGACAAACATGTCTGCACACAATTTCATGAGATTCCTATATTTGTTTATATCTCCAGTCAAGCCCGTAAATAAAGACAATCTTAAGAAGTCCCTGAAGCTTTTTGCAGAATTCAGATTTTTCTTTAATGAAAATTGTCTGACAGGAAGTTGAAAAAATGGGCGCAGAATTTTGATAATTAAATTAGAATCAATTGTAAAATGTGGAAAAATGTGAAATTTGTTCTCCTTAGCATTAACATGGAAATCGTGATTCCAAATTGAGGTTGACATGGAAAAATGTTTAATCACCTTTATTTAATTCCATTTAAGATTGGGGGTTGGGAAGAGTTCTGATTGGACTGGAACAAACTCCAGTTCCTGCTTCTTTTTCATTCTGCTTCCATTTTCATTTGGAACTGAGTGTTTACAGGGCCATTTTAAATCTTTTAAAGAGGATTTTATTTCTGAATTAAAGGGGAATTAAAACTCATTTAAACGTAGGCATTGTGTGATTGGCCAGAGATTTGAGGTGGGTGTGGTTAACATGGAAAAACGTGAAGTGTAAAGTTGTCACTTCTGCATTTTTGTGGAGGTTGCACAAAAAACTCTTAACATAAAGGAAAAACCAGTGGAATCTGGCTCAGGAAGTGCAGCTATCAAATTGCAAGCTTACACGGATAGTTTTAAGTGATTGAGGTGGTGAGAAAGTATGAAAATGAATACAACAAATGTATATAAAGACAGTAAACAAATTAAATAAATAAAATATGTTGTCGGAAACTACCAAACCAAGAGACTAGGGATGGAAATGTTATTGATATCAATGACATTATCAATTCTGCCCATCAATCTGGTTCTTTATGGATTCCCTTATCAATTCCTGACCAAATTTTCTATGAGGAAACAAGTAGACAACAAGGATTTGTAGGGTTAAAAAACTTTGACTATATAATATCATAAAAAGAGTAAATTTTGAGTTGAGAATCTTTGTCTTCTTGTCAACAAAATTCTTCGGATCAATAATACCTGCAAACTGATCTGGATGCTAAAACTAAAGATCTGGTGTAAAGAAGGGAAAATAATACATTACTTAATATAAAAACTCTGTAGGTTTACATCAAGTCAACCAAGAATGCAATAAAATAAACACTGGCCGCCAGATAAAGGAGGATGACAGTGTTCGTTTATCTTGGGTGTTAAGAAGCATCTTTGCACCCTGGTAATGCAGATAAACCAAGAGTTTACGCTCTGATATCTATGATGTCATTAGCTCAGCTGTTGCTAAGGTAAACACTGCATATCAATGAATTCATGGTGATCTCTGGAGATTTCAACCACACCTCTCACTGCTCTAACTCTACAAAACTTTGTGTATACAACCTTTTTTATCTTTTTAATTTCTCTTAATTTATACAGCAAGTAATTTCCTATGGAGAACACTGAAGTATTATTACGTTAAATCCTAATTTTCCATTAAAAATGTTCGATCTGATGAAATAAGAGTCCAAAAATTCATATGTCTGTTTTGGCTAATTAAACAGACTTTCAGGTGATGAGGTCAAATCTATGGTTTCATCTCTATCAGATAGCCGTTTAATGAATGTGACTTACTGAATCAACATGCTGAGCTTCTTTATTAGTCCCGAATGTAAGTTCAATGCATTTCCCAGCACAGCTGAGCCCTACTTCCACCTGAGCAAAGTCTAATGACACACTGCTATTTAAAACACCTGTGTGGGTGGGTCCTTATCATCTTTGTCTATTAATTCATATGTAACGTTTGTTAAGAGAATATATCACTCCTTCACAGAACAGTTCTCCATTATATCACGATTAGCGGTAAAATGATCGATTAGTATGAAGCAGAAACGTCACATACTGTGTGGTTTCAGTGTTAAAACATGAGATGGAAGGACTTGATAATCAACAATGGGGATTTTTTCTGTTTAAATAATTTTAAATTGGACATTTGGACTTCTAAAAATTAGTAGAAATGTAACAGTAAACTGAAACAAGTGGAGGACAGATTATTTTATTTTGAAATTATATAATAAAACTGAAACCTTAAAAGTTAAGAAAACTGCTCCAACTCTTCTGAACATGTTACATTAACATGTAGAGATAAAACTTTTATCTTTATATAAATTTTTATATAATATAATATAATATAATATAATATAATATAATATAATATAATATAATATAATATAATATAATATAATTAAAGCTGCATCTAATGGGGATCCAACTAAACTAAATAATTACAGTAAAAAACATTTTCTCTGTGTGTAATCATATGTTTCATAATTCACATTCACCATTACTTATGATGTAAGAACATTATGACCAACAACAGGGCTTTCCCAGAAGTCTCTGCTGTCACCAACATTTCCTTAAAATATAAAACTTTATGATTGGTTTGTCAGCTCTAAAATTAGAGTCAGTTCTTAGTCATTTTCCAGCATCTTCCAGCCATCAACTCTCTACGGTTTCATAAATTACTCGTAAAAGGTTATTTCTGTTTTGCAATAAAATAAGATTTTGAAAAAGCTTTGGCACAATCATCCAGATGCAGTTTAACCAAAGCATGGAACTATCCAATTTTATCTGCAGCTTTTACATGAACGCCTTCTTCAACACGCCTGAATCAAATGACTGAATTCCCTTATCCGAATGGCATTCAGCTCTCCATAGGCCTGGTAACAAACCATTCGTTTAACTCCGGTGTATTGGAGAAGGGATGCATCTGAAAGTTGCAGGACAGTAGCTCTCGAGGCCTAGACTTTGTCACGCCTGTGCTAGACTGATCAAAACAACCATGCTGGTTGACCCTCAGCAACTCCTGGTTGAGAAATAGGATGCCATCCTATAGCTAAATGTGACCAGACTGGTGACCAGCATGAGGAGGAGGTGGAAGCTGTTGTGGCTGTGTATGGATCTTCCACATGGCATTGAGGTCATTGACCCTATAAAATTTAAAAAAAAAAAAAAAATGAAAATGGCCAATATGTGTTGTTTTTTCAGTACAATCATTTAATCCACAGAGGAACTCAAAATGAGTGAATACAAACAGCGGAATATTAGCGGGGATAGTGGGACATTTCCTTACTATTTGCTTTTAAAGGGTTTTAGGGTTCTAGTGGCCTTTATTTGACAATTTATTGCTTGACAGGAAAGAGGGTCTGAGAGAGCAGGGAATGACATGCAGCAGATGGCCCCAGGCCAGGACTCCAACCTGGTCCGGCTGTGTTGAGGAGCTGTTGCCTCTGTATACGTTTTGTGATGAGTTTATTTAGTTAATAAAACACATTTTTCAGTCCAATGTGAACTTGTTGTAGGAGTCGTGACGCTGTATGTTTTACACTATAGTAAAGGGGTGCCAAAATCCATTCCTCTAAATCTACTATCCTGCAACTTTTAGATGCAACCAATCAATCAAACAAATGGCTCGTTACAAGGCCTCTGCAGAACTGATTGACATTTGATTCAGGATAATAGCTCTGGGGACCGGATTTGGACACCCCTGAGTTTGATTGAGATTATTCAATCCTCTCCACTCCCAGATTCTAGAGGTAATCTGGTGATCCAGGCTCTGTGGGGAGGAACATTTGTTCGTCTGTTGTTTATGATCCTCATTAGCTACAGCATGGCTGCAGCTATTCCTCCTGGGGTCCGCCAGCATTTTAAAATAATACAGTTCTTAAAAATAACAAAAAAAGCTAAACATAGAGGCTTGAATACTGTTGTCATCTTGGGGGTTTAGATCTTAAACTGGCTCAAGATGTGTGACTGGCATCATTTAAATCTAACGACAAGAATACCAAAAAGATAATAGGGATTTTGGCACATTTTTGGTCGTACTAACTACATGTTTAGCTGTGTTGCTCATTCCACGGAAACATGATCCTTAGATGTTATACCTCTTTGTAAAGGTGACTAATCAGGCTTTCTGGCGACATACAATATCAACTAGTATTATTAAAGGGGAGAAATAACTGACCAAACACAAATTTGTAATAAAACAACAGTCAGCCATCATTATGTTTTCATATCGATCTTTATTTCTAACATGACAAATGGCTCAACTGCCTATAGTTTTCTTACCACCACACTTCATAACGGACTGTTATTGAGCTGAATAATGTGGAAACGAAGGTGTAAAAACAAAGAAAATATTTTTCTGTCTGAAGAAAACAGATGGGCGCTACAGTTTTAGCTGCTTAGATCGATCTCTTACAGGTGCTTTAATATTAGTGCTGCAACAGCCCAACTTTATTTACAACCAAAGGGGTTTCATTTCTGTACATATGAAGACAGTGAGGCACATTAGAACCACTGGGTATGAGGACTTACTGGAAATGATGAAAGAATTTATAATGCAAACTGAAGAATATAAACAAAGAATAAACTATCTTTGCTGTCAAGAGGCATTAAGTAAACATTATGCCACACCTTGACCTTTCGGTGTGAGTGTGGTGAAAGAACAACAGCTGGTCGAGACTAGAAAGTTAAATATTTAACACTCAATCAGTCATTACTGCCCGAACGGGCAGCTTTGTTTCTGGAGATGAACTTAATTTCAGTCAGCGCTACACAAACTGTAAACCAAGCACGTTCCACAGTTCCGGTTAATGTTTTACACAGTCTGGGAACTTTAATTTCAGCTTATCGCTTACGGACATTTTAAACACATTACATGAATGCAAACAAACCCAGTTTCCAGTTTTTAAAAGGTGTTCCAGGTTTAAGCTAACATAAAGCATCTTCTGTGTATGAGGATTATTTTCATCCTGATAAAAAATATCAAGTAGTAACTATAATGTTTTTAAGGAAGCACTTTAGGAAATTATTAATAAATTCTGATTAGTATAACATTAGTATAAAATGGGTTTTAAAATGTGTGAGAACAAAAGTCTTATTAGCAAACATCCTCTGTGGGTGCCATTGATTCCTTTACATTTAAATATGTGCCAACTACAACACTTTCACTTTGCCCACATCCAAATTAATACCCGATTGTTCTAAACTGTCTTGTTTTACACCTCTCATAAACAGAAGTACTGTATTTAGAACCTGGAGATATATCTAAAAGTCAAAAGGCGGAAGACCTCTCTGTTGAGCTGAAAGATAAGCTGTGGTAAGGCATAAATCATAAGGGTGTAAACATTTTAAGGCTTTGATTGTTTCAAAGATTAAAGATGCTTCAATAATTAATATATACAAAACGGTTGGAACCATTAGAACTCTTCTATGAGTTCATCATCTGGCCAAATTTTGCCTGGTCAAGTGAAGAAGGAATAATGTGACAGTAAAAAAGGTTTTGGGAAAAGGGGGGCTGGGTGTGGCGTTATATGATCAGCCACTGCAGCAGTCAACACCGAAGAAAAATCCAACTTAGTACCGCCTCCCACCTCTGGGTCCTCCACTGATGAAGACAGTAGGTTAACTACACACCATCCATTGAGAATTAAGTTCAGATCAGCTAACCGAGGTTGATCGAACACTGGAATCATTCATTTAGAGCAGGGGTGCCCAAATCCGGTCCTCGACATCTACCATCCTGCAACTTTTAGATGCAACCCTTCTACAACACACCTGAATCAAATGACTGGCCCGTTACCAGGCCTCTGCAGAGCTGAATGACATGCAGATCACATTTGATTCAAGTGCGTTGGAGAAGGGTTGCATCTAAAAGTTGCAGGATGGTAGATCCCGAGGACCGAACTTGGGCACCCCTGATTTAGAGTAAAACTTGAATGTCGCTGCGTTATGTTACCCAGCAACCAGGCTATATATATATATATATATATATATATATATATATATATATATATATATATATATATATATATATATATATATATATAAGCTCATGCTGACATACTGACATCTTACGAAATTCTCTCAGTCATCTGAATATATTATTTATTTAGGGAAGCTGAAGGCATGGAACCTGACGACCATCGACTTTCAAGACCAAATGTCCAAGCTGTTTACTTTCAAAGTCCACCCAGCTGTGTTTTAGTCAAACTGGTGTGAACATGGGCCGGTTCACTAGAATGCACCAAGATTCTGAGACTCAAGAACTTATCTGGACCCAGTGCAAGAACCAGAACGGTGTCTGTCTAAAAGCACTAATAGTTCTATGGGTCCAGGATCAATGGACCTACAACACAGCAGTACCACTGGAGCAGGGTTCACCAACTCCGGACCTCTTGGGCCAATGTCCTGCAGGTTTTAGATGTTTCCCTTCTGCAACACATCTGATTCAAATTAAATGGTTCTCCAACAGCTTGTTGTCAAATTCTGCACCAGCCTCTTAATGATCCATTGACTTTAATCAGGTGTGTTGCAGCAGGGAAACATCTAAAACCTGCAGGACACTGGCCCAAGAGGTCCAGAGTTGGTGATCCCTGCTCTAGAGCCTCACTGACCCTCTGCAGAGATGGAAGACCTGCAGAATGGATGAACACCTCAACAGTGCTGCATCAGTTAGGAATTTATGGTAGAAAAACTAGATGGAAACAATGCAGAGAAAATGGCAGAGCTTGTTGAACAGCACTGGAGACTGTTAGCACAAGGAAAAGGATACTTTGAGCCAATTTGTCTAAAAGTGAACTATTTGGCACTATGCCAAACAAATGCTTAGCACTGTTGATGACATGCAGCCAAACACAGAGGCCCTTACAGAAATACATGATCCTGAGGTCAAAGGCCTTTAACGAGGATGATGGTTTGTCTTTTAGCACCAAAGTAACCCCCACAGTAAAACGCAAAGAAAACACTGAAGTGGCTTCAGGACAGGTTTTTGACTGTCCTCACCTGTTCACCGCCAAATGACCCCCCAGTTTCTGAGACAACCTCTTTTCATTTCTCAGATTTTAAATGGTAAATGGTTTGTATTTATATATATTTTACTGTACCTGGAACGATACCCAGAGCACTTTACATCATACATCACATTCACCCATTCACACACATTCACGCACTGTTGGCGGAAGCTGCCATGCAAGGCGCTCAACCACGACCCATCAGGAGCAATTACAACTCGACTTGGCCGAGCCGGCAACCCTCGGGTTACAAGACGACCGCTCTACCTTGCTCAGCCACGTTTTCTCCTTTAGTGAGCACCAAAGTTTGCGAAAGGTTTACTTTAAGCTAACTAAATCCATCAAGTGTTAACACATGCTAAAGAACTATATCTTTTAAAGGATGACTTTAAGCATCATATCTAACAAACCAAATTCCCACTTAATTTGCACTTTAAATAGATGATGATTACTGACTACTGAGGCCTAAATGCTTCACACTGTTGTAAAAACTGAACAGGTAGAATAAGAACAGGAAGACCTTTTTCTGTATATACAGTTCTTAACTTGAAATCACATGAACTGAAGAAAAACGAACACATGCTGTTTGAGACGTTCCCTAAAAATAACATAAAACAAATTAGAATAGCTCTAGTAAAAAGGAACCTGTGCAATCATGCAAGATGCATCAAATCTGGAACCATCACACTGATTAGCAGATTTACAGATCTAAGGGAAATAAGTCAACATATCATTTCAGGTTAAAGCTACTCGGATAGAAAGAGCAATGGGGCGGAGCTGGTTTTAGAGGTCAGTGAACTCTGTCTGGTCCATTGAACATGCAAACATTAAGCTGCTGGAAAAACTTGGACAAGGATGCGGAAACTGTGTTTAATTCCATGTTTTCATGAACAAGTGATATTCAAATATCCCAGTAGTTCTCAGAAAGTTTATGTTTGTGCGAGGGAATGTGTGTGAGTGTGTTTTAGAAGTTGAGGGCCACAGCTGCTAGAGGAGGAAGTTACAGAAATGGCCTTTGCAGAGCAGCGTCATGTGAAAGTGTCACCACTTTTTAACACTTCCTGTTTCTTTTCAGCTCCAAGGCATGACACAATATGTGGAGTCGTGCAACACAGGAGCCTTTCCAAAAGAATATTTTATCACTGCATGCATTTTTCTAAAAAACATGACTTTTTTCTCCAAAAAAAAAAGAAAAAAAAGCCAGGACTATCAAAAATTACACAATTAAGCAGTTTTAAAAATATGTGTATTGCTTTCTTAAATAGATTTAAAAAAGAAGAAAAAAACATATTCCTAAACTAAAAGTGGTGTTGTTTTGGTTTAGCTAAATAAATCAATTGGGGTCATTTTTGTTTGTAAATTGTTAAAATGATGCCAAAAATGAGCTTCCATACCAAGACCTGTAAGTAATTCATTTTTGTGGTGGGATGATAGATATTTCTCATAATCCCTGCAACTGGTAAATTATATAAACGTTTATATTGGATCCTGGATCTGTGCAAAGCAGTTATTAAATATAAGCTAACCTAGCTTAGCAAAGAGATTTTAAACACCTTAGAAAAGCTGGCTGGTTACACCAAAAATAGACCCTGACTGAATACTGAATTTTCTGGGGCTAATACACATTTTCAGAATAAAAAAAAAAGCCTTTAAAGTATTTAATATGTTTAAATGGGACATTTGGGTCATTGTTTACTAGCATTGCAACAACATATTTCACAACCTTGCTAGGAACTTTATCTAAAGATGCTGCAACAACCTCTGCTGAGCGACGTCTGCTCAAGGTGCAAACATAGTACTGACTAACTATGCAAGAGCACCATTTCTAAAGAAAAAAAAGAAAAACTAAATCAACTAAACACAAATTTCCCTTCTTTTTGTGCCAAGTCTAGTCTTAACTTGAGGACAAAGATGTCATGATTATAGATTTTCTTGGTCCAATTATTGTCAAAGACATAACCATGATCATCACTATATTTTATGTTAATTTTGCAAATCTATAAATGTGTACAATCATGTAACCACCACTTATAAATTTAGTTTATTTCTATCATTTAAAGCCAACATAACAAATGTAGAGTAAAATAACCAAGACGACTCATTCCAAATAAATTCCCTCTGCTCCGTAAACAATAAATAAATCCTACATATTAACTCTCAGAGAAAACAAATGAAAAGGCTTCCGACCTCTAACTGGACTTGGGAGGGAAGATTTGTAATTTATAGTCACACAAAGATGTAATTCCACTTCTTCATCACTCCACACAAAACTAAAACAAACGGATGCCATCTTCTGTTGTCCTTCTTCTACCTCGTCTTGTTTTTTTCCCAGCAGTTGACACGCATCGCCATGTTCTTGGGTTGTATTTTCCACTCTTTTGAGGATGTGGTACACTACATCTTTTCTGGTCCTTTTGAGCCCCGTTTCCACTAAGCAGTTCTGTTCAGGCCAGTGTGGTCCACTACACAATTTTGTGTGTTTCCATTATAAAAGAAGCCCATACAACCAAACCACTAGGGCTGCAACAATTAGTCGATGTTGTCGACAATAGTCGACAATGAAAATAGTCAACAACTAATTTACCCGTCTACTATTGTAGGCAAAAAAAAACACCTACAGAGTGAGACATTGTCTTCTTCCCTATCTCTGCTGAGAGTTGCACAACGCACATGTGCAAAGAAAAAAAAAAACAACTTACAGAGAGAGACATCGTCTTTTTTTTTTTTATTTCTGCTGAGAGTTGCACATGCGCAATAAAGTCCACCAAGGGAAAAATATGGCGGCCGACCGGGGAATAGAACAGCAACAGAGGACGTCAAAAGTCTGAAATAACTTCACGTTAAACTTACAAAATAAATTAAATACATGTCAGATTTGTATAGTGGACCTTGTGTACCACGGAAGTACGTCTGCAATGCTCGAACACTTAAAGAGGAGACAAGTCAGACGTACATAACAACAACCTCATGCAAGATTTCAAAGCTGAAAGTGAAATAAGATCCATTTAATAATTATAAGATACATAATCCGATTGGTCGACTAGTCGTTTTAATAGTCGGTGACTAATCGACCATCAGAATAGTTGCAGCCCTACAACCCACACTGCACCATTTATGGGCCCCCTTCAGTTGTAGGTCCATAGGAAAATGGCACGGTACAGTTAGTGCAGAGCTATTGGACTCTAACGATAACATCCATTGACTGGCGGACAAAAAACGTCATTGCCCACGACACAAGCAAGTGCAAAACAAACAACATTGCCGTTTCAATTCATGCTTTGGCTGGACATTGGAAAGATAACAGGAAAAGGATGCCTGCAAACAACACTAAGTTCTGGTCGTACAATGTGGCATGTATCATTCGTACAAAGAACCAAAAGTCAAGCAGAACAAAAACAAGCTGTTGTTTGGCCTCCGTTTTTTGTCGCATCACGTTTCTTGTGGTCACACTAGTATTGGTCATTTGGACTAAACCCTGCATGCAGTGGCGGTTCAAACTTCCGAACCATACCGGCCTGGACCGAACTGCTCAGTGGAAACGAGGCTTTTGTGTTTCCCCATGCACAGACATAGTTTTCATTCGTTGTTGTGTAAATGCTTTTTTTCCTAATTCCTAATGGAAATTTTGTGTAAACAGGTCCTTATTTTCAATGTTGTGTTAGATAAACAGTTAAGTAATTTAACAAAAATACTGAGCATTTACCTTTAATGTAAAAAGGCAGTGGTTATCCTGCAGGTGCAACTTTTTATGGCCTTTTTACTTACCTGCTGGTGGTCCATTTTCCACAATGACACACTGATCTATCCTATTAAAAAAAAAAAAAAAAAAAAACAAGCAAGGATGATTTAAATCTGTTTTTTTTGGAGGGAATAACTCTTCCTCTGTTGTACTATCCCACCACAACCAGTCTCTTCTACAACTCACACAGAACAAAAGCAAAACAACACAAGCGGCAACACATGGATGTAATTTTATTTTCATTCTATGCAGAAGTTGCTCTGACCTGCCGTAATGGTACGGACAAAATCCTTTACATAAAGTGATGATATAGAGGTATCTTTATGATTAATTAATTGTGGCTTTTAATACTGCGATTAATTGTGAAATTAAATAATCATGACATCCTAATGACTCAATTTGGCCTGACTTCCAGCTGTGTTGCTTTAATTCCATCCAACATAGAAGCCAATTGTGTCATAATGTGGTTTCAGTTTACATATTTAGACCCAAAAGACAAAATAATCAGCATATACAAGGCGAGACAAGAATGAACAGACGAGCGTGAACATGCACTACAGTATGATTCTGACCACAGAAAAACTGACTCACCCTCTGTAATCATAACTTAGAGGCAGCTGACTGCAGCCTGCTGATAATTTCTCACCCAGAAACACATAAACACACTGGTCCCTTTAAAGTTTCAGTCTGGTGGAGCCTGTGATTACACACATGGCGAAAGGTGCAGCCATTAAAATTACAAAGAGAAGAAGAAGTGAACACTCCCCAGTGTTTGATCAGGGCCATCTCCGTCGACACGCCTGCAGCCGAATCTGCCGCCGTGCAAACAGCCCGCATTCACAATGTGTTCATCCACGTCAGAGCTGGCGAATCAGACGGGATTACAGCTGGAAGGTCCAGCGTGAGAGCGCGGGAAAGTTTGGCTGAAACTGAAGAGCTGAGCCCCTGCTGGAGTTCCACAGGAAGTCATGTTTGTCCTCAAGAGGGGTCAGAACATTAAGTCCAGATCCTGTAGAGAATCACTGTCAGGAGGAAAAGACCTCAGAGAGGACAGATTTTAACTGTTTCTCTGCTGAATTTTGGATCTACGCAGATATTCACTTATAATGTATCCGATTTTTTAATTAAACCAGGATGAAGTAGCTTTAACACCATGATTAGATAATACAAGGCTCACGCTTAACACTGATGTTCCTAACTTTGTTGTAGTTGCAGCAGTAAGAGAGGTCATCTCTGGTAAAACGATCACATTTCAGGAGTAAAGTTTAATCTAAATTAAAACTCATCAGGGATCATCAATACACAAGTCCTGTTTGCAGATTCCCAACATCCAAAACAAAACAAAAAAAAAAGGATCAAAACATCCTTCATCAGCTTTAACAGTCTTTAAAAATTAGAGATTGCAACCATAACAGAATACATAAAGCCTCTGATAACAGTTTGACAGGTAGAAAATGTCTCCTCAGTCCTCGGGGTTTCCCGCCAACTTATCTGCAATCAAAAATATAACCATCTAATCGCACTGCATTTCATCAGCTAAGGCAGGAGTTTGAATCATAAGCATAGTTACTAGCACCTCTAGTTCTGACAGAAATACCTTTTTATTATGAGTCAGTTACTTCTCAGTAACTGTGATGAGGCATCAGCTTGACATAGTTCAGTAAAACAGAATGATTGCACAGCAAAAAAAAAAAAAATTAAAAAAACCCATGATGTGCACGATGGCGGCGCTCAATCCCACAATATTTTGGTTTCACTATTTGCACAGCAACAGGAAGCGGTGACGCACGGCCCATTTTTACCTGAGTCGACATGGTTCACAGTAACAAACCTAGCAAGCAAACAGGTTGAGCAGTTCTTATTTTCACTACCCTCTAGTAATGTGCTAGCATGCTAATTTTACACCAATCAATCCAAACAGCTGTGGAGACACTTCAACACAAACACTCACCGGTCAGTTTATTAGGTACACCCATTCTTTTGCTTGTAAACACAAATACTATATAATCAGCCAATCACATGGCAGCAACTCAATGCAAACATGGTCCAAGACGACCTGCTGAAGTTGAAACTGATCATCAGAATGAAGAAGAAAGAAGATTTGAGTGTCTTTGAATGTAGCGTGGTTGTTCGTGCAAGACGGCCTGGTCTGGCATGGTCAACCTTCTCTAGGGTTTACACTCCTGGGGTGCTTCACGTGTCAGCTAAGAACAGGAAACTGGGGCTACATTTCAGACAGATTCTCCAAAATTAGACAATAGAAAATGGAAAAACATTTCCTGGTCTGATGAGTCCTTATTTCAGCTGCCATGTTCAGAAGGAAGGGTCAGAATTTTACATAAGCAGCACGAAAGCATGAATCCATCCTAACTTGGGTCAACAGGGGGTTAAAACTGATTTATATCCTGATCTGAATCAGCCTCATCTCTGATTTTTGTGAAATGTAAAGGCCAGGTGGTTTCTCTTGCACCATTAACTGACTGAGACAAACAGTCCAGTAATTGCTAGAAAAAAAATCTACAGAGTTTCTTTAAATCCCATTGAGTCTTTAAGTTTCACTTCTTCACTTAACAGAAATTTAACATATAACTTTGCAAAGCTGGAAGCATTTTATTTGCCGTGGGAACCCTTGAAAGAGCTGATAGGATGATGTGATTCCCCAGGCAGCAAACGCTACAGTCCAACAATGACCCTCTTTATAAAACACTGCAAATGCATAATAAATAATTGAGTCAGCTGGGATTCTTGTGCAAAAAAGGGGCAGTTCAGACATTACAACAAGCTAATTTTTCTACATCATGCAATGTCTCTTTGATAAAGGATGTGAAATCCACCATATAGCATCAGTCAGAGCTGATGAACTGTTAAATGATCACCAGGGTGACAATGTTCAAGGTGTTTACGTTTACTGATGACAGCAAGGAAAAACATCCAGGGAGGCATTAGTCTGTTCAGAACCTCTTGGTTTGCTGCACATGATTTCTGTCTCCTAAACAACTAACCAGGGAGTCCCAGTATGCATACAACATCTGCGTCAGCTGTGGTGCTGCAGCTGCTGCCTCCGGGTGTCAGGTGTTTGTCGACTTCTAAAAGCCTGTGACACAACATCCGGCACGCCCACTTGGGATGGACAGAGCAGGTAAGAGCGATCAAGTCCCACAGGTAGACATGCCTGAAAGCCGGCCAAACAGGAGGCTGGGTGGAAGCGAGCTTACAACTCTCACTGCACATCTTTGAATCGGCAGAAACACTGACTCACACCCGATATTCCCATAATAATCCACAACATGAGCCATCTTATCTGTCCACTGCTAAACTATAATAAATATTCTATAATAAAAACATTTAACAATGCTGCTGAGCAGCACTTGCATTTCATAAAGTGTTTGACTGACCTAATATATTATCTATATAACTCACATCATTCAATAGGTAACAATATTGGTTATAAATTACATATAACTAATCATATAATGAGTCACTGGAAATATCAGGCAAGTATTAAGGTGCTTTTAGGCCACTTGCAAGTAGATATAATAATATCCTGAGACACAAATGGAGAGCTTGAATCATATTTTAAGTCTTATGATATTCAGACAGAGAAAAACACATTCAATCTTGGAGCACCAGTCACACCATGAGCAGCACATACGTTAAAAAGGGCGCTTTGAGATCACATTCAAGTTAAACCAAGTAAATTAAACTACATCACAAATCAAACACACCTCACATAAAGACATGAAAACACAATAAACTCATTTTAAAGCCACAAAATCACATTCATGCCTTCATAGAAATATTTAAACCACCCCCGAAAAGATATTTTAAAAGAAACATACTGTTAACTAAGTTTATTAGCGAGTCACAATATATTTCATTGTTTTAATATTATGGGATGCCTATAGACACGTGGCTACTTTAAAAGTCAGCTATATTTTAGGGCATTATGATACGCCATTTGGAGTCGAAGTGTCACAACATAGGCAAGAATATGAATAATTTCTAAATACAAGTATATATCTAGTCAATTTAGAATAACTACTTCTCAATATATGTCATACGTGTACATAATAAGATGTTTAAGAGACTTAGAAACAATAATATAAACATAAAGCTCCATTTGGAGCAGCAGCAGTCACAAAAAAGTCTACCAATTCCCCAATAAACTCATTTTAAAACGATTAAATCGTTTTATTAATGTTATTAAATAAATATAGATTTTCTTTCAAGATGTAAACAAAGAACTGCACAACAAATGTGCATCAAAGTCACAACAGGTTTACTTATGAGAGCATCTTAATGGTTTTAAAGACCAAAAGGTCTGTTTAAATTCACTATACAGAACAAACGCCTGACAGCACAAGTCTCGGTGAAGTATATAACCAGATCTCGATCGCATGTGAGTGTGAATAGTCGAATTAAGCTTTTAAGCGTCACTTTAAGGTTGTGAAAACTGTTCTTTAGTGAGTGCGGAGACTGGGCGTTTCAATGGAATACACACTGAAGCTTATATCACTAGATAATGACTATTAAACTAGTCGAAAACAACCTAGAATTGCACAATGCATATACACCGTTGCTTACGTCATTTGAAAACTCTCAATGACACAGAAAAAAACTAAAACACATTGAAAATGAGCACCGCGTCCACCTTTGCACTTACCTGCATACCAGGAACTTCCATGGTTACTTCGAAGTATGAACGCCCTTTTCCTCCTCCAGGTTTCGGTGTTTTCTTCTTCTTTGACTCTACTTTCTTCTATCTCCTCTTCGAGTGTATTCACAAAACGGCCCCTTAAAAGAATAAAAAGGTATTGCTTCGAAGTAAAGCAATATGTCCTTCAGAGGAGACGACTTGTTTGCAAAGGCAAAAACAGGCAAACTACAAACACGAATTGAGAGCCCGCAGTAAGAAAAAGTATTGAGCAAAACCAGGATGACGAGCTGGTTACTGCCTACTTCAAGGGAGGAGCGACAGCGTGCGCACTGTCGACTTCACTGCAACTATAGATGTCTACTGCCACCATGTGTTTCCATCTATCTATCTATCTATCTATCTATGTATCTATCTATCTATCTATCTATCTATCTATCTATCTATCTATCTATCTATCTATGACAGATTTTAGTTGAAATTTGTGAATTATGCTGCTTTCAAGTACCACTCGTAAGCTTCAATGTTTAAACGCATTGCAAAAGTTTTCCATTATATTATTATTTTTTTTAATCTTGGTATTTCCAATACACAACCATAAAAGCAAAATAATATAAATATATATAGATATATCGAATATAGATAGAGATCAACGTAAAATATTGGAACAAAAACACAGCCCTGGGGGAAATATAAACAGAATTTCCTCTAGCAGAAAACAAAACATAAAAAGTTTAATTCAGTTGAATTTGTTTATTTATTGATGTTTTAAAAGAAAAAAATATGTGTTGTTTTGATTAATACTAAGTAAGAATACAAGGTGGAAAAAGAACAGTTGTTTACTGTTCTGAGTAAACATTCCCAGAGGGAATTGGTTTTATTCCCAATCTACATGTCAGATGTCTTTGGGCAAGATGTAGAACCCTAAATTTTTTCTTCTCTGTTCATTGGTCTGGAGCATGTGCATTATAGAAAAAAAAATCACTTCACACAGGTCAAGATTGTATAAATTAAGAAGTGATAAATGTAGGCTATGTGTAAGAGAATGGGTAACTTCAAAACTGACAAAGCTACAGAGCCTCGTTTGTTTTCTGAAAGAACGAAAATTCTGTTTATTGGACATCTTAAAGTTCTGTTTCCTTTGGAAAACAAAAGGCAAACAAGAAAAGTCCAATGAACAGAACTTTATAAACATATTTAAAATTCCCCTTTTACTTCCACTTTTGTTTGGTTTATAAATTATTTTTAAAGATTTGCTCTGTGAGTCAAACATATATAAATGGGGGGTACAGGCTATCCGTTAACAGCCGATAAATGATTTATTTGTTGTTAGTCTTCTTGGAACTGTCATTTTCAAATTTGGTTTTGTGGCTCTTTAAAAATGATGCGTGTTTTCTTTTGACGTCAACCGGAAGCGGTAGAGTTGGGGGCGGAGCCCGGTAGAAGATGGCGTCTCTACGCTGTAGGCGAGACCCTTGCGGGTTTATCTGCCTCATTTTAACTTATTTCAGCGTGTTTTACGCGGACTACGTGGTCATTCAGTATGTCCTCATCCCCGCCTACTCGGACAGGTTAGTATTGAGTGTTTTTATCTCATTTAAACCGTTTAAACGGATATGGCGCCCGCTACTCTGCCCTGCCTCCATTCATTTGACAGCAAACAGGTCTGACAGCATCCTTACGCTTCTTTCTCGGCTCAACCGATGTAAGCACGGTTTATTTTTTGGAGTGACAATCATAAAGTATATTCAAGAGAGTACTTATAATGACTATGCATTAAGGTTTCTCCATATAAGGTTAATGATTTTTTTCGGTTTGTTTACGAGCTGAAGCGAACAAAAACAGTTCATGAGCCGTTTGGTCCGGGTCCTGCTCTCTCTCTCTCTCTCTCTCTCTCTCTCTCTCTCTCTCTCTCTCTCTCTCTCTCTCTCTCTCTCTCTCTCTATATATATATATATATATAGACAAGAAAAACGAACTCCTGTTTTTTATGCCTGATAATCGAAAGTAACGCTTTCTTAAAAAAATCAATTAAACAATCAATGAATCAATTTATTAGTCATAGAATGTGTTAAAATAAGAAAGATATGCAATTTTATGGTCTGTTCAGGTATGTTTAATTATGAAACGTCTAAGAAAAGTTGTTTTTTTTGTTTGTTTTGTTTTGTTTTTTGTTTTTGTTTTTTTTTTTTTTTGTATTTTGTTTTGTTTTGTTTTTTTTTCTTGACAAAGTAGAAGAATGAACTTGGTCTTGTTCTGGTCTTTGGAACTATAATTGGGCTGTATTGTTCATTATGTCCTTGATTTCTCTCTGACAGCCTGTGGTGTACTCTACATGGCTCAGTGTTCAACCTGATTCTGCTGCTGTTGCTGGCCTGCCACTCCAAAGCTGTCTTCTCTGATCCTGGTCAGTAATATCTTTTAAATCTGTCAAGATATTTTGTAAGACCAATTGGGGTATGAATATGAATGTACAGGCATCATTCAGTGGAATTTGAAGAGTTTGATATTCTGCACACACATACATGATTAGAAGAGGACAATGTTATATCCTTTACAGTTCTGTCATTGCTTACGAAAAAAAAAGCAAGAACAAACTAAATCAGTCAGGAACTACCAATGACTAAACAGTCAATGGTGCGCAAGTAAAACAGGTTTCTTCCTTTAAATTTCAGGGTGGTCCACATGTCAGAAGATGCTAAATGGACCACAAAGAAATTTGTCTTATATCCTGCTCTGTCCCTGTCTCTCTGTTTCCCCCATCTTCCTCCAGTAATATTCTGTTGCATTTCTCTGATGAATCAGCCATGGTGCACATTCAAAATGGCCAATGTGTTGATATCCAGTTGCTAGAATGTGAAGTGTGAAGCCGTAAAGCGAAATTCAGCTGTGACATGCTGCTCTGGGTTGGAAGAAAAAGATGTGAAGTGTGGTTTCTCAGCCTTGGGTTGTGCAGGGCAACAGTGACTGTTTTCCACTCTTGTGTTTGGATGTGTAAATATAGTGATGAAAATGGAATTTACTTATTTAAGATCTTTGATTTTCTCTTAATATCTGACATGCCACTATTGTTCTTCTCATTTTCTTGTCTCATTAACATGTGACAGTTTTTGTTTGTTAACTTGTATAAGCGTATGATACTTCTCTCCTGTCTTACATTGCTCCAGTAGTTTAATCCTTTTGCTTTCAGTAACCTGCCCACTGACATGAAGTAACTCCCAGGTGTCCTTGTATGGTCAAATTCTCCAGGTAGTTCGCCAAAGCTAGGACGTGCATGTTATCCACCCCAACCGTTTTAAAAGCAGAAATTTATGCACTTCAAGAAACAAGTCTTGGCTTTTTCTTGGTGGGACTGTACAGCTGTCCTGCACAATAATGAATAGATGAAACAAGAAACCAACACAAGCCATGAGAGGATGCCAGCCAGAGGGCAGGCTGAATGAACAGAAGCTAATATTAGCTGCCACCCACCTGGACACCGTTCAGTGAGGAAGAAAAGCGTTTATAGTTTATAAAGCTGCAACTGTCTCTCACAGTCTCTAAACGTGAGATATTTCTATATATGTTATGTCTGGTCTGTTTATTCCAGAACAATTTTCTCACCCTGGAAACAATAAATCAACATTCACCGTAATATTCCAAGTTCTTTGGTAATGTGTTGATAAAAATACTTTTAGGAAACTGACTTTAGTTTTTGATTTTAAGAAAAAAAAATCCAAACCATTAAGCTTTGGTTGTCCTTTTTGCATGACTGTGTTTGTGTGTGCAGGAATGGTGCCTCTGCCTGACACAGCCATCGACTTCTCAGACCTGCGCTCCCAGTCGTCTCGGATGAACGAGCGGGTCAGTTAACTTTGTGTCACTTTGTTTTTTTTTACCAAACCTTTTATTGAACCTTCAGGATATAATCTTACTGCTAAGCAGAGGAGTAACGCTTCAAATCAGTTTGGTTCTCACTCACCGACCAGTTTATTAGGTCCACCTTGTTGGTACCAGATTGGACCCCATTTTTTTGTCTTCAGAACTGCCTGAACTCTTCGTGGCATAAATTCATCAAGGTGTTAAACATTCCTCAGAGATTTTTCTTCAGGACCAACCAACCACCTCAGACTAACAATCATGCCACGTTCAAAGTCACTTCGATCCCCCATACGTCTTGTCATTGAGTTGCTGTCATGTGATTGGCTGATTGGCTGTTTGTGTTGACGAGCAACTGGACATGTGTACCTAATAAAGTGGTCAGTGAGTGTATTTAAAAGCAGTCACAGATTCTTTCTCCAACACATCTGGATTAGCTGCCAGAAAAAATGCTGCAATTTATCCCAAACCCAACTTACCCCATTGTGTCAAGATCAAGTTAACCCATAAGAGCCCGACGCGACATATTTGTTACATAGAGTTTATGAGGCATTTTGCTTCAATTTATGGTAAAAAATTTGCTCAAAATCCTGTTGAACACAATCTGATACTTGTGTACTGTCCCCTAATAGATACCCAGAAGCAGAAAACCACATTATAATATTTTTTAAACTATCACATGGTAATAAATGGTAGATACCTCCCCCCAAAAAATTTGATTTTTTTTAGTTTTTTTAAAGGGCCAAATAAAGACCTCATTTTAAAAAAATGGACTTACTATTATTTCATGGATCGGACCTTAGAGGGTTAAATTAGGACATAAGTCAGTGTCACTAACACAAGCCTATGACATCAGAATGATAGCAGGGTCGTCTTTCATGTTTTAGGGTTTCTTCTCTGAAGATACAAGCTGTGTGTTAAACTCTGCGTGCTAATTTTAAGAGGTTTCATGTTCCACTTTGTAAAGCAGAAGAGTTTCTGAGCACAGTACAATAGAAAAAGGAAAGCTTGGAACCACTGCACAGATGAAAAATCATGACAAAACAGAATTGAGACAGAAAAACTGCAGCTTAACTTTTAACAGCCAAGTGCAAACTGACAGAAATTTGAGGTCACATTTAATTTCTGTGCTACAATAGAAGCATCATGATTATTGTTTTGTTCATGTCATGAGTAAAACAGTAATGTCACTTAGGCTGATAATAAAGATGAGTACCAGGATCTTGGCTTCCATCTAAACTGTATTATTAGCAGCTTTGAACTGTGTTTATGTCGGGCCTTCTATATATTTACATCCTGACAGCTGCACTTACATCTGGTGTGGAGGTTGTCATTATGTGATTATGACCTTCACATCTGTGAAAGAGTTCTGAAAGTCTCTTGTAGTCCAAAATGACTTTTGTTGTGGCTTTATTGTCAGAAAGAGGGACACTTCTAACTGGTGATTATCAGCAGAGAGCTCAGAGATCTCTGATTTTAAGATTAGCCGTTTTCCCTGATTTATATCAAATGGAAAGTGATGAAATGATTAAAAAGTAATAGTTATTGGCTTTCAATAACTTGTTTCAGCTGCAAATATCACCAGACTGCTGATGTAAAAACACAACCCCAATTTCAAAGAAGTTGGGATATTGTGTAAAATGTAAAATAAAAACAGAATGCAATAATTTGCAAACCTCATCAACCCAGATTTAATCCCCAGTAGAAGAAAATTGGCATATCAGATGCTGAAAGTGAGACATCTTACCATTTCATGGAAGATATTAGCTCATTTTAAATTTGATGGCAGCATCTCATGTAATTAAAAGCAACTAGAGGAGCATTTGACAGCTAGTTAGGTTAATTGTCAACGGGTCAGTAGCATGACTGGGTATAAAAGGAGCATCTCAGAGAGGCAGAGCCTCTCAGATGTAAAGATGGGCTGAGCTTCACTAACCTAAGACAAACTGCATCCCAAGATTGTTAAACAATTTAAGAAAAATGTTCCACAACATTCAACTGCAAGGACCATGAAGATCCCATTTCTCACCGTGTATAATATCATCAAAAGATTCAGAGAATCGGGAGGAGTCTCTGTGTTCAGGGGACAAGACTGAAGGCCAAAAATGGATCTAGTGATATTCAGCTTCCCAGGCAGCACTGCATTAAAAACAGACGTGTTTCTCTACTTGAAATAACTGCACTGTTCTTTGGTCAGATGGATAAAATTTTAAATTCTTTTTGGAAAGCATGGACGCCATGTCCTAAAGAGAAGAGGGAGTGTCCAGCTTGTTATCAGTTGAAAGCTGCATCTCTGATGGTATGGGGTTGCATTAGTGCATATGGCATGGGGAGCTTCCACATCTGTGAAACTCAAACAATGCTGAAAGGTACATGGAGGTTTCAGAGCAGCATCGGCTCCCATCCAGACGTCTCTTTCAAGGAAGGCCTTGCAGATTTCAGCAAGACGATGCTGAACCACATCCTGCATCCCTCCCAGCAGCTTGGCTTCACAGGAGAAGAGTCCAGCTGCTGAACTGGCCTGCCTGCAGTCCGGACCTTTCACCAGTACAAAACATCTGGAGCATCGTGAAAGCAAAAATCCAGCAACGGAGGTCCAGGACTGTTGAGCAGCTAGAATCCTGCATCAGACCAGAATGGGACAACATTCCTCTTCTAAAACTCCAGAAACTGGTCTCCTCACTTCCCAGATGTTTACAGACAGTCGTTGAAGGAAGAGGGGATGCTACACCATGCTAAACATCACCCTGGAACTACTTTTTACAGACACACTGCTGCCATCAGATTCAAAATGAGCTAATATTTTGCACTTCTGAAATGTTCTTTATGTTCTATTGGGAATAAAATAAAGTTGTGTGAGATAAGCAAATCATTGCATTCTGTTTTTATTTACATTTTACAGTGTCCCAACTTTTTCAGAATTGGTGTCGTTCAAACGGAAGTTGGCACAAATGAAGCCTGATTCAGAAGAGCTATATATTCTTTCCTCATAATATACGTTCTTACTAAAACAAGAGGTGTCACGTCCATTAAAGGCTGTATTAAAGTATTAAAGGCTGCAAGGATGAACCCTCTATGTTGCCACTGGGGGGTGCAATAAGATTACACTCTCATTGCAGCTCTAACCCTAAACAACCTTAACACAGAGCGGTGGGGTTTATGACCCATATTCATAAAATGTTGGAGATGTTATGATTTTCATTGATCTTGTTTTTTATTTTTACAATTTCTGATAAAAATGTGATAAAATGATCAAAAGAATATTAAAATCTTTTAAAACACAATGGGAGGCAACGTATAGATGTTAAAACAGAGGAGATGTGATCACATGTTTTGGATCTGAGATGAAGACTTTTAAATGATTCAGTCTGATGAAACTGAAGCAACAATCACCAATAGTAGCAACCTTACTTCTAGCTAGGTTTAGTTCTTGATTTGAATGAAAACTTGGACAGATCCTTGTTGTCTGGTGCTTTGAGGAAAGTGAGTATCTGTAGGAATGAACTGATTTCAGGGCTGTGAGGGCTGGACGGTGTGCAGCCGCTGTGAAACCTACAGACCCCCCAGAGCGCACCACTGCCGTGTCTGCCAGAGGTGTATACGCCGCATGGACCACCACTGTCCCTGGTGAGAAAACGCCTTCCATTCATACCCTTTGTTTTGCATTTCTGACTTTTCCTTCTTTTTGTTTCCTTCTCATAAAATCTGCTCCCCTGTTACAACTTTGCTTATTTTTCTTAGGATCAACAATTGTGTTGGAGAGCTAAACCAGAAATATTTCATCCAGTTCCTTTTCTACACCGGTAAGTAACGACTAAAAACTGCATGTTTGTATCTTAGGCAATGGAGACACACAAATCACAGGTTGGTGATGTTCCAACTATTTTCTTGGGCTTTTGTTTAAAACTTTAAGAGAAAGTGATGTGAGGTCTGACAGGCACACCCAGAGACAGGTAGCAACACTGTAAGTTTGATCTCAAGTCCTACTCGAACGTCTTTTCACTTTACGAGAGATTGGCATTCACCGATCTAAGAGAAAAGTCTGCGAACATGTTCGGGAATCTGATGGAGGGTTTTTGTAAAAATCGTACAACTTAACAACAAAAACTTAAAAGATATCGGTGAATGAGGCGCACTGATATTTGTAATTTGACTTCCTAAGTACTCTGTAATGGTCCTTCCTGCTGTTTGTTGCAGGTGTGGCCAGCCTGTACTCCATGGTGCTGGTGGTGTGGGCGTGGGTGTGGCGCATACGGAATGAGAGGGAAGGCGACGCAGAGAAGGAAGGAGAAGAGACGCCCAGCAAACACCTGATAGTGTGAGTGTTTTTTAGCCACACACATAGTGTTTTTGTCTCTGAATTGTCTTTTTAGTTACTTTATTTCTATTCTCTGGTCTCAGAGCTCATTACATCATCCTCCTGGTGGAGTCAGTGTTGTTTGGAGTGTTTGTGATGGTCATCTTCTACGATCAGGTACACTCTCTTTACCCTAGCGCCTCCCTGATTTTTATAAATAGATTCAAACTGACTGGGCCAATGTAGCTCAACTCCATGTTTGCTGCAATGTTAACAAACTCATAATCTTTTTACTGAAGTGCAGTGCTTGCAGAGGTCCACATATGTTTAAATGATTCCCTCTGATGTTTTAAGGTTTAACAAATTAATCATCTTTAACAAGTTATTGTCTGAATTAAGTAACTTGCTAGTAAAAAGATTATTTATTCAGTCTTCATATAGGCTTATAAACTTAGGAATTAGGAGATAGCTACATGCTATATGTCTGACCTTGCAGTACCCGTCAGTCTTGAGCCCTCACTTCTTACTTTGCTTCCAAGTAGCCAGACTTTCTCAGACCTTTTAAAGTGGTCTTTATCAGGAGTTCTTTAGGCATTTTTAAGTTTTTTTTTTTTAATGATTTTTGTTTTGCTAATTTTCAGTCCAGTCATTGTACCTGACCATTTTCAGAGGAATGTCTTTTAATGTGTTAAACCACTTAAGACTGATCCATTCATCGCTAACTCAAGGGATCAACCAGTGCTATGTAGCAGACAACTTGGTAAAGAACCAATTTTAGCTTGGATTAAGGCCTCCTGTTACTAGGATCCTTTTCACTCTGGAAATTTTACCCACTAACTGCTATAGTGTGTAGTGTTCTTTAGTGAGATAAATGTGAACTGAGGTAAAAGTAGATATCAGATGTAGCCAAACTGAATCTGTAGCATCTGATAACACATGACAGCTTCAGCCTCTTTCCTCAGCTGGTCTCCATAATCACAGACGAGACTCCCATTGAACAGATGAGAAACAGGCTGATGATCAAAGACCGAGGCTCTTCATCTTCAACGTCCTCCTCCTCCACCACCTTACAGCAACCCCACCACCTCTCACACACGCGCAAGCCAAAGCTCGCGCTGCTGCGGGAGGTTTTCGGAAGAGGTTAGTTTGTGTTTGTCGGCCATCGTCTCAGCACTAAAACTAAAACCTTAATCAACGGTTGTAACCTTTCTTTCTGTTCAGGTTCCATCTTTTGCTGGCTGCTCCCCCTCCACTCCAGCCCTCCGTCAGTCGGCGGCATCACCTACTCTGCCCTGCCGGACTACGATGTCTGATCTTCAGCCTGCGAGCTGAAGAGGAGGCGGGAAAAAGATAACGAGGGAGGTTTCGTGTGTGAATGTGTGGGGACGACTCTCCTGCCTAACTACGATGTCTTATCTTTGACCTGAGAGGAAAAGAGGAAGGGAGAGAGATGAGTGTGTAGAGTGTGTGTGCATACACATGATGAATGAATGAATGAATGAGTGATGCACTGAGTCTTGAAGCTTTACCCCCAGGACCTAATCAAGAAGCTCAACATCAGACTGAATAAAACTGGTTTACGTCTTCTCTGTCATTAGGAAGGAGCACTGGCTGCCCTTGTTGTTTCCTGGTTTCTAGTTTTATTACCAGCAGTCTTAGATTTATTTAAAGCTATGTCAGAAATTATCATTTTGTTGACACTGGGGTTTGACTGATGTGTTTTAATAATCCTACTATGTCAGCCTACTTAAAATGGGACTTTTCCAGCCCAAGAACTGTAGCCCGAAACCTGTAAATGATAATATAGAGACATAAACTCATTTCCTCACAGTCAAGGTATTACCTGTCACAACTGAAACAGCAAAGACGTTACAGCCTTTCAAAAGTCATTTGAAGGGTAACTTGACACCAGCTATAAATCTCATATGACAGATACATGTGCTGTAAGATCTTTGATAAGGTTTAAGCTCATCTTTGAACACCCATGCAGCTTTAATACTTTTAATTCTCCATGTTTGACTTAAATACACACCATCCTATGCAAAAAGAAGTAGTTCTGAGTCTAAGGCAAATGCGAGCCATCATCAGGTTGATCAAGAGCGCATCCTCCATGAAAGTAAAATGTCTTGGTGATTCATCAGCAGCATCTATTTCTGCTATGTTTTGGCATCATTTTTAAAGACTGGGATGAAATTGTGACACATTTGGCTGCTAAGTAACTTAAGTGGATTATAATGGTTCAAGCTTTAATTTGAATAATTAATCGTGATTTTGGTCTGTTTTACAAGTAAAGGCACCAAGCCTCTGAAACCAAATATAAGTTTATAAACTTTTGTTTCCACCAGAGCTGATTTTGAGCCACCTTTTTTAGAAATTGTTCATACATCCACCAGCGTGGTTGTTGCTTGATCTAAAGAAGGCTTGATGCATGTTAAGGGAAAATGGCAACAGCTCTGCAAAGTGTCTCCTGGTAAAGACTCACCAGCTGTTTTCAGATTCAGCTGATAAATGATAAAGTCACACGACTAGCATGGCTTATGTTGACATAATGAGCATATCGGTCAAACCCCAGTGCATTTGTGAATGACTGTGTTTTGGAGGGAAATAACTTGTTTTTATGTTGATGGATGTTTCAGCACACACTGACTCAGACAACCATCAGCCTCCACATGAAGTTACTAAAGTAGGTCAAGGGCTTTGAACTGAGGTCCACTTGCTTCTTTATTGAAGCGTTTCTACACCAATCAAAACTGTCCACGAGTTGAAAGTAAGTTTGGTCCTTAAAGAAGTTTTTTTTTTTTTTTTTTTTTTTTCTTTCTTGGTTTTATTTATAGAGATTTTGTTTGTGCTGCTGTTTATAAAGTCCACTTTATAGCCAGATGTCTGTGGACAGCTGACCAATGCCTTCCCAACATGACCAGAGCAGAACTCTGTGAGGTTTGACATGATGTAAACGCAGCTCACAGTTCATGAGGGGGTTCATGCATCCGTGCAGGTTTCTTTAAATTCAATTCAGCTTTATTTGTACGGCGCCACATTACAACAAAGTCATCTCAAGGCACTTTACAGACATAATTAATTCAAGCCAATTTGTCGAGATCCAGTCCTTAAAGATAAGCCTTTAAAAAAACAAACAAACAAACCTTTTGATGCTATCAGCATTTAAAACAGATAAATAATAACTCTGGACTCAGCCCTAACTGCGTGTTCACATGCTTTTGGCCTATAAAAATGTTAGTACAGTTATTATATGGTCAAATAAACTTATATATAAATTCTTCACCAACATTCTTATTTTACAATAAACCAAAATCAGACAACCCTCACTTTAACTGATCCAACTAAAACAAGTTTAATGAGCTGCCTAGAAAATGGGAGGTTTTGAATTTTTACTAAACAGTTTTTTTTTATTTTTCCCCGTTTGAATTCTTTCCTTGTTCTTGTGTTTATTTCAAGTACAAAAAAACCTTTTACAAGCGTCTGTGTTACAGTTACAAACTGTGTTACAGTTCTAGATTTAACATTAATCCTTAAAGCACAGACATGGGTGTGATTTAAGAAACACAAGGAGGGGATGTCGTTTACTATCATTAAGCTCTTTTTTTAATCTTGAAAATGCAAACATACACAGACACACAGAGAATACACCTGCCAGTGTCTGCTATATCTCAGTGAAGGATGATTTATTATCTATTGTTTGTAACTGTTGTGTAGATAACTCTACCAGTAAGGTTGTATTTTTAAGGAAGGGGTGAGGCTGCTTTTCTCTGCTGACATCTTTCCTCTGACAGTATTTACAGTTCTTTAGATAGTGATGTTTCTTTTTTACTTCATTCCAATGTTACCAGTCGCTGTAAAATAAAAGTAAGGGAATTAAGGATGAAATAATATACTGAAAAGGCAACAGCACTTTATTCTCATTCTGCAGGATTTCTACCCCTTACAGTGCTGAAGGTGGGTCAAAAGGAAGACAAGACTTAATTTCTTTTGTAATTTACTTACTAGCTACTATTATGCCCAGCTTTCAATCAGGACAGTTAGGTTTTCAACACGTATGGTTTTAGGTTTTAAAATAGCATTCCTGTGCTTTAACTGTAATTTGTAGGCTAGTCACTAGAGGTCCTGCAGTTGTAACTAGCAACCATATGCTAGTCACTGAGCTTCTCAATTTTAAACTAGTAATCCAAGGCCCTTTCATTTGGCTCTGTCTGGCCAGTCTTAAGGCGCATTCACACCAGCTCTTTCGATTCAAATCCTAGTTCATTTGCTTAGAAAGTCTGCCTCGTTTTTAGAGGACTTATTTGGATCAGAGAAGTGAACTCTGGTCCGTCTACAAACATGGGTGTCAGTCCACTACAAGTGAACAAAATACAGAAAGGGGACTACAAAGCAAAGTGCATTGTGGGTAAACACAAAACATAGGACGAAAGGAATCTCTCGCCGTCAGACATGGAAGAATGCGGTAAAGGTTCTGATAGAAATCCGATCAAACCCGCTAGGATCTGATGCGGCTCTGTGTTTTGATCTTATTTGGTGGAAAAGTTGTCCTGCATTAACCAACAGATGAGGGAGTTTTCCTTTTCTTGTAATGCAGAGGGTGCTGGTCGGAGTCCACACTCAGCTTACACCGTGTTGTGTTCACGCCACAGTCTGTCCAGATGCTGCTCTTCCACAATTTCTTGTCCCGCCTTCTGCATTCCTCAACATTGAGTTGTTCATTAATAGTTAAAAAATTTGTTTTTTTTTTCTTTTACATCTGTACATCGATTTAGAATTGTCCAAATCAGCTTTGCGATGCATCTAAAAAGAGTTCATACAGTTTGATGGTTGATGCATTTAATTCATCATGTAAACAACCGTCAAAAAATCTGATTCTGATTGGTATTCCTTGGCTATTAATTACATTCCTAGACTTTCAACTGGTATTCATGTGCTGGTCACTAGAATTTCCAGTGTTGAAGTATTACTCCAAGGTTTTCAACTAGCATTCCAGGGCATTAAACATATTTCTAGGATTTAAAATAAAAGACCTTGGGTACTCTCTAGCCTTTTCCGGCTAGTCAGAAGCATATCTTGCTGGTATTCCCAGGCCATTCATTTGAATTCCTAGTTTTTATACTGGCATTTCTTAGCTTGCATTTAGCATTAATAAGTTATAAACAAGTTATAAACAAGTTTTAAACAAGTAATTATTGGCTTTAAATTGAATTCTGAAATTTTCTTCTTTCAATGTCTGCATTTTGTTAAATTCTGGATAATTTTGTGTATTTGTATTGGTTGAAAATTTGAACAGCACAAAACAAAACCAAGAATTTTTTTTTTTTTTTTTTGTACTGTTCAAATTTTTAATCAATACAAACTATGATTAAACCCAAATTATATTTAGTTAATTAGTGAAAACAACTTAAAAGCAGAAGACTGCCTACATTTTTGACAATACAATTTTAGATTAAATTTTTTTTTTATACTGTGAAGTGACCAGTATCTAAAGCTGGTAGCATAACTGGAACACCAGTTCAAGAACAGCACAGAAGCAGCCTCACTCCTCAGTGTGTTGTATACATGTATATAGTTATTTTGAACTGTGTGTTCAGTCTGGGGCAAACATGAGTTTCAGATACACAAGTGCTTCAAAGGGTTACTGATTGTCTCCCCGAGTAAGAAATACAAATGTTTTCAAATGTTATGACCAAAATGAGAACTGCTGGGATGAAGAGTTTTATTTTATCCTCTTTTTTTTGCCTTTGTTCTACTCAGACATGTTTTTAGATATTTACCTAATCATATATATAAAAATCATGTGAATATTGGAGAGATTGTTGTGGGAGATGGGCGGAACTATCATAAGGTTTGACATGGTGCATTCACACTGTGAACCACTTGGCTATTATTTGCATGTAAAAATATTCGATCTGCGTAAATTTTTTTTATCTTTTCTAAGCTTTAATCTTGACCTTGCTAAAAATGATTTTTTTCCTTGGTGTTGTTTCTTTCTTTATTTTTAAATAAGTCACGATTGGGTTATCTAATAGATTGTTAGATTGTCAGCTAGTCTATGGCTTCCAGGAGATCTACTAGTCATTTTGTCCATATTGTGAATGCATGTTAATGGAGGGAGTAAAACTGCCTTATTAGACTTGGTTTGCATCGTTTTATACAGACTGCAGACAATGAATGAATAATGACCTGACTGAAGTAAATAATCTTTTCCAAATGTTTCTCATAACCACTCTCCCAACACTCGCAGAGCTAATTGTTCTTTCTGTACATATGAAGGTTCATATTTTATATTGAAGACGTGCAATATTCATGAAGGGAAAGTTGTTGTTGTGATTTGTTTTAATTTAATTTAATGTTTTCATGGTTCACAGGAATCGGGGTTTGAAATGTTTTTGCTAAAGTGATGAGGTATATGAGGTTTAGTCCTATTTTATATTATCTTCAATTTTATCTTTTTGGTCCAAATAATGATCCAGGTGTTTGTCTGGATAACCAGCAGTCCAAAAAAATAAAAAAAAAAGGAAGAAAAAACGCATCTCTTCAAGTTTAAACCATCTGCACCTCACCTTGTCAGTCAACAGAAAACGTTTCAAACTGCAAATGTTTTTTGTCCAGATGTGTGTGCTAACTATCAGGGTGTGTGCTTGCTTGGTTACTTCTATCGATAAATGCAGCTAAACTTTGATCTTTGCTTTTTTGTCTCATGGAGCCGTGCTTGTTCGGATTCATCACTGCGGTGCAGTTGCTAGTAATTGCATCAGTTATGATGGTGGTGACTCAGAAGTTGAGGCTAAACAAGCACGCTCCATTTGCTGTGTTACTAGACAGCGGGAAGGAATGTGTGTACAAGCAAAAGGTCCTGAAATGAATTGTTTGCCACCAGCCAGTGCATTCACCAGGTAGTTCTGCTTTGTTCTGATTGGCTGAAATTAAATATTTAAAAAGTGTATTTAAAAGGAACAAATTGATCAAATAAATTACAAACAGATCGTTCTTTTTCTTTGTCTTTTTCTTTTTTGTTTTGTTACTAAACCAATAAATATATATCTTTGTAGACTTACAAAACTCTGATTAAAGGCAAATCATGATATCCAAGTAAATTAAAGTGTCATTTTACAGCATTTTTGTGTACATTTTCTCTCATGTGGTTGGCTGGTTGGCTGAAAAATGTCATTTCTTGGCCTGCAAATTAAAACCAACGAGTTTAATGTCATGTGATTTCATGATCAACAAGTTTACAGATAACTGGTATTTTATTTATTACAACTTTAAAACCATGACCTGTGTATTATTCCTCTTGATATGCTGCTCTGACTTGTACAACTTTAAAGTAAAACTGATGTCTTTTAAGCAATTTTGGCTCCAACTGTGGTTTATTTTATTTTTCTTAGAAAGTTTATTAAGTCTATATTAAGTAAAGCCAGCAGCTTATGCATTTTATTTTTCATTAGGGAATTTTGATTTTTGTCAGCATTAATGAATCATGAATTAATGCTGATAATTATTTTAACTCACGTTAATGCAGTTTTTTTGTTTTTTGTGTTGCCTCAGCTGTTTCTGAATAAAAAAAGATTTATATTAAAGTTATTTACACCTTGATGTGTGATAATCTCAGGGACACATTTCACTCCAAGCTGAACTCATGCAGCTTTATATTGTAACCAGGACTGTCAAAAGTAACTCGTTAACAGCAGTAACTAATTTAAGTAATTAATTGCGTAAATATTTTGCTTTATGCTTCTTTCCTCTTCTCTAGGTTGTTCCGTGAATCATGATGGCTGTCGGTGATCAGCTGATCGGCTTTTCTTTCTTGTAGTGTTTGTTTATTGTTCAGCTGAGTAGGAGAAAACTAGCAGTTCATGGTTCACACCATCAATTATTACCTTAAAGTATTGTTTTTGGGAGGACCTTTGCTAACACAGTAGCTGGCTGGTGGTAGACAGGGTTTATACTTCAGCTATGCAGGGGCGGGTCTAGAAAAGTTCTGATGGGGGACCAGGCAGGAGCACTGACCAAGACAAGGGGGCACAATGAGACCTTTTTTAGGTTTAGAGCCTATGAAATATTGAACTGCTTATTACAATTAAAGTGATCATCTAATGTTAAAAAAAAAAAAAAAGTGAAGAAAAACCTGTAAAACAAACAGGTGTTTACTTTGGATGATGCTGCTGTGGGACTTTTATCACTGCTGCACACTTACACTTTAATAAAAGGAAAATAAAGGCTAAAAGGAAAAATGTGTTTTTATCCAGATTTTCAGTTTTATCAGAGTTTCTTCATCAGTGTTGGCTGTTTAACTTCAGTAGTCACATCTGCTGGTTTTATGACAGAAATTATCACCATGGAGACGGTTAGTGAGTTTATGATATATAATTTCTGAATTATGATGTAGAACATGGTAGAGATGATTTAGAACAACATATAGAAGTACATTACATGCTGCATTTACTGACCATTGGACATCCCATGTTTACCCTAGGGAAGGTCAGTTTATAAGCATTGGCTCTTTCTGTTGATACAATACAGTAAAAACTGGCAAATTTAAGGCATATAAAAACTTGCAGATTAATTTGTAAGCTGTGATTAATCTGATTAAAATTTTAATAATTTGACAGCCCTAATTGTAACATATTATACTTTATTAATCCCAGCTGGGAAATTCCTTTTCTGTTTTTAACCGATCCCAGTTACACTCAGATGGGGTAAAAGCATAAACACGTTTCACTGGGAAGGCATTGGCCTGCCAGGTCAGATTCTGGCACCCACGGAAAGGTTCTGGGTCAAGTGCCTTTCTCAGGGCCCCCCATCAGCCAGTTCAGGGACTTCAGTCTGGCTCCTCCATCCCCAGTCCACCTCTCTAACCACTAGTCAACCACACCCAATTGCTCATGTCATAACGACAGGGCTTAAAGCAGGGGTGTCCAGCTCCAGTCCTCGAGGGCCACAATCCTGCAGGTTTTCGATGTGTCCCTGCTCCAAAACCACCTGACTCAAATTGAAGAGTCATTGTGCAAAACCTAACTGGCTGTTGGAGCCATTTCATTTCAGTCAAGTGTGTTAAAGCAGGAAACATTGAAAACCTTCAGGACAGCGGCCCTCGAGGACCGACTTTGGACACTCCTGGCTTAAAGTATTCCGGCGCTGTGCCGGTGTCCTGGCAGTTTGGTATACTCAGTGTAGTAGCATACCGTTGGTTAATGCACGCATGAGTAGCACAGAAAACTGCAAATTACCCATCAGAAAGTTGGCATATAGCAGCTAATTTAGTCTGTTTTATTACTTATTAGTTGAACATTGCTCAAGTGCATCTCGTCTATGACTAAAGCCTGAGGGAAACTTATCCCAGATGGAGTGTGTCAAACTGTACTTATATACAGTTTTTTCTGTTAATCTTGTTGCTGTTGTTAAGATTGTCATGTTTAAATATGAATTGTAGCATCAGCTTAGCATCCAGTGCCTTCTTCCAAACTGTTAAATTAAACATTAAATGTTTAACTTAGAAATTACTTTTCCTAAATTAAATATTTAATATCAGTGTAACCTATCTATCAGAACAGTATACCTATTTATAAACTTTATTTTTTCCATATATTCAACCTATGGAAATACATAGGTATGCTGGTTTGATGAAGTAGTTTAAACAAGCAGAGTTGTTGGCCTTGAGGACCAAGGTTGGGGATTACTGGTTTAAATGGACTATGGTACGCTGTTCTAACAAGGTATACCAAACTGACACCAGATCTCCGGTGTTCAGAGATTTTGCAACAAAAAGAAAGAAAAAAGAGACAATCCAGCTGCTCCCTAGACCAATGCTAGACAGTATATAGAGCAGAGACTGTGATGGGTAGCTGTAAATGTAGGCTACAGCAGTGGTTCTCAAACTTGGGGTTGGGACCCCAATGGGAGTCACAAGATAATTTCAGGGGGTCGCCAGATAATTGTAAAATATATAGAGAGAGTACATTTATGAAATAAATTAGGGATTTTTACCAGGGCTGTCGAAATGCACCATTAATAAAGAAATAAATCTTTGAAATTAGCACCCTAATTTTTTTAACCCAGCATAAACAGCAAAGTTAGTACACGTGCCATGTTAAAAATCTGAATTCGACATTATTAAAGCTGATTTTGGGCTTGTAGGTGCCTCATTGTGGCGGTAAACAACCAAAACCCACTTTATCTGTTTTTTTATGAAGATTCTGATACTTTTCCAGCCTTACAAGAGGATGGCTGCAAGATGACTCATTTGATACATCACATAATTAATAAAGTAGTCACGTGGGGGTGGTCATCGCAAACACCAACGTATAGTATCTTGGGTGTCGTGGCTTAATAAATTTGAAAACCACTGGGCTACAGTAAGTCACTTTGGTTGGTGGAATAGAGGGTAAGTTTGTGAAGCCTGTTTTTGAAGTTTGCAGGGAACACCTGTTGTTTGAACATCAACACATAAATTTAAACCTAGCAATCTAAACCTAAGATCATCTCCCAAAATTCAGTGGTGGTGCTCCACATTTTCTCCCTCTGTATGTGGATACCTGATATTTCATCTTATGTGGAGAATGTGGGTCAAGATAAAAGTGAACTTTTGTCACATGAAAAAGATCTCAGAAGACTCACAACAGTCATGTATTTATTTTGACTTTTTAAAGCCTGACTTTTGTATCACATTGCCTTGGATTTTAAATTTTTATTGGTTAAATGTACCAACATGGTGTAGAACAGGTGTTTCTTCCCTCTGTCTGAGACTGTAGCCAGTTTACATTTTCTAAATATGTCATGCAAAGTCTGAAACAGCTAAAAATAGACATAAAATATAAAGGAAATGAAAGTATCAACCAACTCTAAAGGAAGACAAACTTGGTTTGCTTTTTACCCACATCCTTTATTTTAGTCTTTGTTTGTTTTGAGCTTTAAAATGATTAAGTTAAAACAGATAAAAGCAGCAGGTTGCAGTTTTATTTAATGTATGACAAAAATTTATAAATATATATATATATATATATATATATATATATACTACCGTTCAAAAGTTTGGGGTCACTTTGCCATGGGATTCAATAGGGAAGTAACTGTAGTACCCCAAACTTTTGAACGCAGTGTATATACATATATATATATATATATATATATATATAGAGAGAGAGAGAGAGAGAGAGAGAGAGAGAGAGAGAGTGTACACACCACACGCAGACACGTATATGTTTATGTGTATATCTCAGCAGGGATCAGTTGCATGCCCATAATCAATCAACCGCCAGGTGTGGTTGTTATTTCCAGTTTTTTACTCCTCAGAAGGCGTAGGCTTATGTTTGATGGGAGGCCTCGTCTTACCAGTTCCTCTTTAAGCTGGACAAAGAAAAACCAAGAGTGCAGTTACATGTATATAAGTGAATTTTTAAAGTAAATATTTAAATATATAAATACAAAGAAAATAAGACAAAAAAAGAAAAAAAGAATGAGGGTTGGTTTTTGACTAAACCTCTCATAAAGTGTACTAAGCATCACTTTTTGTCCAAATCCAAACAGGAAGATACTGACCTGTGTAAGGATGGCATCAATGTTATTTTCCAATGACAGTGTAGTAGACATCCTTATGTTGACAGCAATAACAAAAACTGGAAGACAGTGAATCCATTTTACAATGTAAGCCAGAAAAGTTCACATTACAAGTCCTATTGCATGGTTCTTCTCCTGATGATGATGTGGTCTACACAGCATATCTTCAAGTACCATTGGTCTAAGTTGGTTAAATGCAAACACCCATATACAGATTGAATTATGTAAAACATTTCCTTTTATCATACTTACATGGGCCAGAGGCAGGTGTTGTAATTAGTGTAGTATTAGATGGGGTCATGGTTGTGGGCTGTGTGGTTGTTGTAGTCGGTGCAGCTGTAGTTGTCATAGTTGTAGGCTGTGTAGTTGTTGTAGTCGGTGCAGCTGTAGTTACCATAGTTGTAGGCTGTGCGGTTGTTGTAGTCGGTGCAGCTGTAGTTGTCATGGTTGTAGGCTGTGCGGTTGTTGTAGTCGGTGCAGGGGTAGTTGCCATAGTTGTAGGCTGTGTGGTAGTTGTAGTCAATGCATGTGTAGTTGCTGTGGTTGTAGGCTGCGTGGTTGTTGTAGGCAGTGCAGCTGTAGATGTGGTTGTGGGCTGTATGGTTGTTGTAGTCAGAGCAGCTGTAGTTGTCATGGTTGTAGGCTGTGTGGTTGTTGTAGACAGTGCAGGTGTAGTTACCATGGTTGTAGGCTGTTCGGTTGGCCCAGTCAGTGCAGCTGTATATGATGTGGTTGTAAGTTGTGTGGTTGTTGTAGTCTGAGAAGCTGTAGTTGTCATGGTTGTAGGGTGTGTGGTTGTTGTAGTCGGTGCAGCTGTAGTTGTGATGGTTGTAGGCTGTTCGGTTGTTGTAGTCAGTGCAGCTGTAGTTGTCATGGTTGTAGGCTGTTCAGTTGTTGTAGTCAGTGCAGCTGTAGTTGTCATGGTTGTAGGCTGTTCGGTTGTTGTAGTCAGTGCAGCTGTAGTTGTCATGGTTGTAGGCTGTTCGGTTGTTGTAGTCAGTGCAGCTGTAGTTGTCATGGTTGTAGGCTGTTCAGTTGTTGTAATCAATGATGCGATTCTCACAGAAGGCGTTCTAGTTACTGATGAGCCTGTGGACAGATGTAACCAGAAAGAACAGATTCTACAGGAATACCAACAATCCAGCAAAAGATGAGAAAGGAGGAAGATTTCTACTCACTGTTTCCGACTGTCACAACGACACATCGAAGCTCAGAGTGATATAGAGCGCCACTAGATGAACTGTGGAAATAATTCAATACAGCAGCTTCATTATTGACAGTTAATAAGAAATGTCTTTAAATTTAAAAGCTTTGTCACAATTTAATTTCAATAAACTTCAATTCTCAAAATATGTTATTTATGTGTATATCTAAGCTAAATTGATAATTTGTGCTCTATTTTAGTGTGTAATAAGAGTTTAAATATTCAGGTAGGGATAGAGGGACCCTACGCTCCTTTTGCTCCTCAATACAAATTATAAATAATCTGCTAAATACAACTTGTGCTTCCGTGACAAAGATCCCTCATTGTGTGGATAACGAAAAGTTAGAAAAGATATTATTTTTTAATAAAACCTTTCAATTTTAAACTTTATTTTTAAACATTTACTCATAACCTCATGTATCCAGCAGCTCCACTGCTCTGACTGCCCTGAGCACTACATATCATATCAGGTCACCTACTGACAAATTTTCTACCCCATTTTTCCAATAAAAGAAAGAACTACATGTATCACACCATGCATGTATATGTGAACATCAGGGTTGGCTGTCACTTATGACCAGTGTTGTACTAGTTCCTGAAAAAAGTAATTAGTTATAGTTATTAGTTACTTCATTCAAAAAGTAATTCAGTTCTGTGTTGATTACTTACTCCAAATAACAATGCACTACTGTTAAAAGAAACTTTTTAGTTACTGTTGTATAACAACATTCTTAAAAAATCTCCCATTAATATCCTTATAACTTAATTACAGTGTTGTATGAAATATAAAACAAACTCAAACACAAAGTCATTTATTTAAGCCAGGCCAGTGCCGGTGTTGTGCCATAAAGTGATCGTCTGCCAGAAATAGATTAGATGGCCACGGAAGCGCACACCGTCTGTTAGCTGCATATAAAAGATGGATGGAGCCTCCATGACCCGTAGGTTTCTGAAGAGCTGAATTCAAGCTCATTGGGTGGTCCTAATCCCACCGTCGCCATCTTGGCAGCGTCACCTGTGTCACAATTCCCGGAAAATCCAAAATTGGGCAAAGAGCTGAAGTTGAGAGGGGGCCTGAGAAGGTGGGGGTGGATGATTGACATCCATCAAACTCCGAGCTGACTGTAGCTAAGAGCTAACTGAGCCAACTCGGATCTAATGTGAGCTAACCGGATAACGGAGGTAGGTGGGCTAAAGCTAAGGCGTGCTGTTAGCCACCTTAAAACCGCGTTTGTGCTACACGGTCCTTTCTTGATGCAGATATTGGATACCTGTCAATCAAAAAGACACACCCCTAATTATGCCTAATTTTAAGATGAAGTAACATCCAAATGGATGAGTTATAAAAAAATTCACCCCCCTCACAGTTGTCATGAAGGTAAACTTGTCTGTGAGCTTAACATGATATCTTTCAGCATCCAGAGAGACGAGGGTGGCACTGAATATGTCAGCCTAGCGCACAATCCTGACCTAAAAATCATAAAAGATCCAAACGACCCACACAAGAAAAACCTAAGAGGTTTTATGTTCGCAAGGAGACACGCCAGATCATGTCTGTGATGGAGCATCACTGTGAAAGCAGCCTGCAGACTTATTGGACTCTGTCAGTCCAGAAAAGACAAGAATGGACCAACCAGCAGTGGTCAGGGTCCACAAACGTTAAATCTCCATCTTTCAAATGCCACTATGGACATGCCAGTATCTTTATCAAATTTCACGATCAGCGGCAATGTTGCATTAATTTTCAATAGTTTGTCGCCTGTCTTTCTGTCTGACTTCACAGATGGTATGATCAACACAAGATTTTTCTATCATTTACCTTACCTACTTGCTTGATACAGAGTGAATGGTGGATAATATTTATAGAAACAATTTAGGATAGACTCACTTGCTTGATACACATTTAATGATCAGAGTGAATGGCGGATAATATTTCTTGCAATAACAACAATTTAGGAAACTATCTGTGGACTTTGAAACAAAATTTCGCATCATCTTCTGGCCACACAAGCTGTAAGAGGTGCACCTGCCCTCTGAAATGATACTTTGTGTCACACAACATAACTTTTGGCAATCATGTCCCTTCCCTCCAATGAGTGACCATGGTGTAAGCTGGATAATACACTTCGCGGAGGATGGTTGCTTCCTCCAAGTCTATTAATTTCTGATAATGGACACTTCGAAGGGCGTTATTCCTTACTTATGACATAATGTTACATGTGACAACCAATCCCGAAGAGCATGTGACAACTATTCCCAAAATGGAATTTTTCAGTAGCAGTTAAGCTAGCAAGCACATGCTGTAGCCTAGCAACTAGCATACCTAGCATACTTTTAAAAGGTAATGAGTTTCTTTTTTTTCTTTTTCCTGAAAGACCAAAATGGAAAAGTTCAATTCTGATGTGAGAAAACATCTCTCACGTCAATGTCAAGTGTCAAACTACTAACCATGTAGCTAATCTGTGATCACTACTTTGGAATAGTAGTCGCTGCAGGGATGAAAATAAAATTAAAATTGTTCATTTTAATTTAATTGTTAATTGTTGTTATTGATACTTTGGTTGTATTTGATACTTTTTGCTGCCGCTTGGCCAGGACTTCCTTGCAAGAGAGGTTTTTGATCTGAATGGGACTTTCCTGGTTGTATAAAGTTTAAAAAGAATCTACACTGTAAAAAATATTTTTGTGCTACTGGTAATGTACTGTATTAACTCATATTTTCTGTTGATGTACTTTCGGAGAAATCCTCGGTCAGAAATCCTTTGTCAGTGAGAGTTATATTAGAACCTAGAAATAGTTTTATATACATTGGGGTGTCTCTTTAACCATATTGTTCATTGTTCAGCATTGTGAGAGAACTAAAGCTGAAGTTGGGTGGCCCTCCCTGTCTGTATATAAGAGACAAGGAGCTTGTTTTATTCCTTAATGTCATAAATAAAATAACATCTTCACTAAATACTATCAGACTTCATGACTGTCACCATCTATTTAGATATTTTGCTGTTAATCAACCTGGAAATGGAACCTGGAAACAGGTCTTTTTTTAATTCAAAGTATTTCCACACTTTCCAATAGTGTGACCTTTGTGGAACATGATGCTGACTTTGCCTGGATGATGAAACAGATGGGATGGCTTTCTCCATCTTCTTGATCCGATGGAGTCCATTTTAGGGTAAACTGCCCTGAGCCTGTTGAATTCTGGATTACGTTGTATGGCCCACTGAACAGCAGTTCAGAGATCCTTTTACAAAGAAAAAACAAAACAAACAAAAAAAATTTATTAGGTAATCTGATATTTAGGGAATTTCCCTCTAATGTCTAATTGTCTTGTCTAACCTGTTTAGTCAATTTTTGTTGTCGTTTTGAATAACAATCTTTATTACTTTAACAGTTAAACTATCAAGTGTTTTACTCACGTGGAGTTAGCAGCCTCTGCTCTGATGGTTATTTCTAGTGCCTGATTAACAAGGGTGAACAGCTGAGCTCTGTTGGCTGGAGTTGGAGATAGCAACTTGGGCAGAAAGTCTCCCTCTGTGCAGGATGGTACAGCAGGATCCACTGGAGCAACATAAAAGTAACACAATGACAATAGTTTATTTGTATCAAGACGTCTTATTAGTCTTCCTGGGGTCCACGTATAAAGCAACAATACAAGAAATTACCTTCAAACAAAATGGTAGTGATACAATTTTACACCCACAACTCAAAACCCAGCCCACCCCTTTATTCCTTTTCACCCCACACCTAAAAGATAAGAAAAAATATCAAAATAACAATAATAAAATTACCAACAGGAAATTGACCGTTTTGCTGCTCTTTGTATTTATAAATCAAGGCAATCAAAATATGTGATGTACCTATCAAAACAAATTGAATAGATATCTTGCTGATTGCATCGTTGGTAGTTTTCACCACCAATGAACCGTTGGTTTGTGTCAGGTTGATGGTCTGACTGGGAAAGTCCTCCACCACCAGCTGCACAGCATACAGACCTTCATTGCTGCTGTTAGTGGGGCTGAATGACAGCGTACAAGACTGCATAGGAAATAAAACAGAGGTAAGGTTAAACTGACACCAGATCAAATTAGAGTGTATAAATACAAGTTTATATGCCGTCCAGTTTCTTAAAAATGTTGTGAGGCTCTGGAAAGTATAAAAAAAAACAAAACCAACAACAAAAATGGAGATAATTTCAACCTTAAATTCAACTACAAATAACGCATTAACAGTGACTTGAAACTGATTTTAAACTGTATTTTTTCATTTTGAGTTTAAAAAAATAGAAAAGTTACACAAAAGAGAAAAAGATATATATTGTATCTCATAGTGGACGTGACATGACAAACAGTTGTTACTCACAGGTGAGAGGCTGAGGACAGACGGTGGTGTGCAGGGGTTACACTCTGACAATGCATCACTTCCATATCTGCATGTGACCGCATCTCCATCTGGGTCAAATGCCAATAAGTTCAAATCTCTTTGACAGTTTGAAGGAACTCTAAAAGAAAGAAAAATAAATAAATAAACCCCTTTCATGGAACCAACCAAGAAAATTTAATTCCTGTGGTTCAATAGATGAGTCAGGTGAAACTCAATAAGGAAGTAGAAACAATGAGGAACTTGACTGACCTGTTTATCAAAGTGTAGCAGTAGGAAAATTTCATTCCCTTCTCTGCCTAAATTTAGTCCCTGAATTGCATGAGAAGCCAGCCAATAATTCAAGCTAGCCAGTTTCTATAATCAAATTGTTGCTGCTATAAACTCAGTGTGCTTTCAGTCTTGAGTCTCCATCTACCAGGGCCGCTGCTTGCCCTGTGGGTGCCCTGAGCACAACTGTTGGCCCAAACAGTGCACCAGAGCACCTCTGCTCAGGGTAAAATTTTGCCCAAATGAACAAAAGTGTCCACAATGATGCATAGTTTAATGTTCTCCTAGTGGTCTTAGAGTTCCAGATCTAGCCCAAGGCCAGTAGCACCAGTATCATAAAATAACTGTGAAATTAGAAGATAAAATATTAATAAACAAAGCTACTTTTGCATTAACAATGCCACCAAACATTAAATAGATAAATAAAATAAACCTAAAATGACCACAACCATAATAACTAAAAGAAAAAAAATTAATAAATAAAAAGACCTGTGCAGTTTCTGAATGCCTTCACATTTCAAATTTGAGTTTGGGGTAAAATCAGTAACAACAGACAAGACTGCGGGGGATGTAAGTGAAACTCACTAATGATCATCACAACAAATAGCTATTAATCAACGGCTTGACATGTATGTTGACAGACCTGCCACAATGTTTTTCAGAAATAAAACAGCTTTGTCAATACTAAAAAAAAAAACAAGGAGAGTTTCGGGGAACTACACAGTAACATAGACTTAGCAGAATAGAGTAGGGGTGCCAAAAGCATGATGGGGAAAAATGAAAACAAACCCACCCCCAGAGGACCAACCACAGCAACTGCTACAATGTCAGTTTTGTATTGTTTATATTGGTCAACATAGTTTATACTGTAACAGACTGGGACATATTACATGCAACTGTCATGCTAAGATAGTTACTGTGGTTACAGAATCAGTTCAACTGAGATAAAAAAAAATATTCTGTTACTGTTGTAGTGACATTTACAGAGTGTCGTAAACATGTCAGAAGCTCAGTCAATGCAGTGAATGATGACATGTCTTATTTAAGATCTCTGATTGGCTGAATATTAAGAGGGTGGTCCTCTGTGTGTGGAAAGAGGACAGAGTGAGTTGGTACGGGCTGATGTTACAGCTGTTAGTAGCTAATAGTGGAGCTTTGCTGTAAATCATCAACAACACTGGATCACACTTTGCCTTCAGAAGGCTGTAAATTTGTGAACTTTAGATATGCTGTGATTATGATTATGATTAGCCTAATTATGAGTCTTTTTTTTTAATCTTGGTTCATAAGTTTTCTGGTCTTAAAAGAATATAGTAGCGCTTGTTAAGTTAGCAAAGTTGCAACAGAACCAGAAGACTTCTAAAACAATGTCCTCTGGACAAATGAGACCATAAAGTTTTCCTATAATGCACAAGCATAACACTTAACCAAACACAGCTTGTTGGCATAATCACCTTGTGTCAACCGTCAAGCAATATGAAAATATATTCCCCTATATGAGAGATTGATGACATGACTTCATGCTGACAATTACTACTAAAAACTTATACAGCAAAGGGTGGTTCTCCAAGCCACTCACAGATGATGTCTTGCATTTTTAAAAATGTTGTACTTTCTTTTTCGTACTACTGTATGTTTTTGTTGTACTTAATATTAAAAACAGGAGAATTTCATAAAGTAACTCTGGAGCCAAAGACAAACTTCTGATGTCTGTGCATGTTATTGCTCTCTCTCATTAATTGTTGGATGGTTTCTAATCCAAACTTTAGAAACAACATCTTCATGAATGTTACCTGGCAACTGCTGTCCTGCACTAGTCAGTCTCATTAGAGACTGTTCACATTTCATTTTCATAATGGTTAAAAAAAAAATCAGCGCAAAAGCATTTCTCTATAGCTTAATAATCTAGTGTCTGATTTCCACATATGATGAAGTTTGGAAAGAAACATGCAATCGTTTTTATCATCTACTGTAGATATATCTCTTTTATCTCTTTTACAACTAAATTTGAGTCACAGACCTTTAAATGCAATAGCTTTATGTTCAAACCTGCTTTGTAAACAGAAGATGACTAATTCAGGCAAAACACCACGAACAGAAAAAGTTTAATCCAGCTGCTCTAAAAAGTTCTAAAAACGTAGCCTACTGACACCAACATGTTGCACAAGTAATAGAAAAATAATAGACACAAACAGAGAGCAGGCTTACCTCACAGCTGGCATGATGGTGGTCTGCGGTGATGTGTTGGCTTTGCTGGTGTCTGACCGGTTTCTAAGTTCAACATAAGTCACAGCTTTCCAACTTACAATGCCATTTATGTTGCTAATCCAGTTGCCACTAGCCAGTCTGTAGAGGAAATAAATTAGAACTTTTTAGATGCAACTCAGACAGAATTTTATACATGTGAATATGTAGTGTATGTACTTTAACCCTGAGATCTGAGGAGAAGTCGATGAATTGTCAGAATATGAAAGCAAATCTGATCAATTGCTATTTTGTTTTTATTTCTTCTATACAATTACAAAATACTCAAAAACAATTTGTACTGTTGAGTTAAACTCACACAAGCTGAAATGGAGCGTTGCTGGGAACCAGCCGAGTCATGACTCCCTCCCTCTGACACCAGTCTCCGCTGCTTGCCTGATCCACTATTTGTAACGCGATGGACTCACTTCCACAGTTTCCAGTGCAAACCCATGTAGCCACATCTGTACATGAGTGGAAGCTGAGCTTATAGCGAACTGTCACCTGCAGATATAAAGTGAAGTGGTGTTAAGTTTAATCAAACCGTGAAAGGCAGATACAATTAGTAACAAAGAATTCATACGTTGACTGATCCATCAGCAATAGCGTCCTTCGGGTAGTAGGTCATCATAGTCCCATAAAAATGAGCAGCTTGTGTGCTGCTGATGAGCAGCAGCAGCAGCACAGACGGCATCATAGTGAATGTGTCTGGTTATCTGTGCATAGGCTGTAAAGTAACAAACACAAGTATGTATTCTTCCTGTTACAGCTTCTTCCCACCCCTTTCCTTTAGTCTTTTTGCATAAAACATTATTAAATGCGCAAAAGACCAGGAAATGACCTGGTACGAGGAAATATTAAATGGATGTAAGATTGTTATCAAAGATGACAAAACTTGATGTGCAGTTAAAGCCGATTTTTAAAGCCAAGTTTCATTAAAGCTGTATATAAACTGTCCCTGTTAATCCACTTTAAAATGAAATGTATTTATTTATTTACCTGTTAATGGGACATTGTCTTCTGCTTGTTTTTTTCTCTGTTAAGTGTTTGTGGTCATTCTGCATCTCTGCAGAGGGAACTATGTTGTCGTTTTTTTGTGTGTCTCTGTGCACACTTTGTTTCTTCCAATGTTTGTTTTTGTATTATATTTTTAAATTGAATAAGTACAATATAATCATTTTAACTTTTTTTTAGCATGATCCTTTGCCTTCTAGGCACATAAACTTTAATGTCCACGCCTCTGAAACTGATGATTTGTGACCATAAGTTGGGTTTGATGTAACAAATTATGTAAAATAGATTCATGAAATCAAATAAAATCAAATTTATTTATTTGATAGGGACAAGTATGTTTCATGAGTCATGTCACACACTACAGCATTTTAGCCAATGCTAATTCTCAATACCTGTCCCTAGTTAGGCTTTTACAAAAAACACAGACAACAGTGACTATACACAATACATTACAATGCAAAACAATAAAACATCACAAATGCAACATGTGATGTTCACGTCTGACCTCTCTATGAAACACTATCAAAATATAAAACAATGTCTTCAGTTGTCAGTGCATATAACATTCCCACCTATTTAACACCCACACAGAAAATTACATTTTCAAAAATGAGTACAGTCCTGGTTTGTCTTTAGCCAGTTCTTAAGCCTGAAAGTAAACCTTTTAAAGTCAGATATGGTCTTAATGTCAGATGGTAGTGAGTTCCAGAGCTTAGAGCTCTTAACAGAGAAGGCTGTCTGTCCAAAGCTAGTCCTGCAGTATGGGATTTTCCAGTTTTCTAGTGACTCTGCTGCTGTTTTGTCTCTCAACAGATGTACTTAGTGGCTCGGGTGCTAAATGATGAATACATTTGTGAAACAAATATTACTGAAGCTATCAAAGCTCATTAGATTATATTTAAGGATGGTACAATGATGATGGCAGATTGGCTTTTTATCAATAATGTTTAGTGCTCGATTGTATAGCAAGCTTGTACGTTTGTTCATAGCATGCATGTACAGCTGGGCAGCCTGGTTTGGTATGTAGTTTCTGATTAGTTTTAAACAGTTTAGATTACTGTGTATTGTTTTTGAGATTTTATATGTTTATCGAATTTAAGTTGCAGATCTAGGACCAATCCAAGATATTTAAAATCCATTACAGTATGAATTATTTAATTTTTTAGGTAAATTGTAAATGTTTCTTTTAAATCTAGTTTCTTAATAGAAAAACACAGACAATGTTTTTGAAAGATTTAGAGCTAGCTGATTTTCGATGAGCCACTGCTGGATGTCCCTCCCGTGGGCTCACTACCTGCAGGAGGGGCCATAGCGGTCAGGTGCAGTGTGTGCTGGTGAGCTGGGCGCCGGCCAAAGGCGAGGACCCTGGCGGTCTGATCTACGGCTGCAGAAGCTAGCTCTAGGGACATGGAATGTCACCTCTCTGGTGGGGAAGGAGCCTGAGCTGGAGGTTGAGCGTTTCTGGCTAGATATAGTTGGATTCACCTCAACACACAGCTTTGGCTCTGGAACCACTGTCCTTGAGAGGGGCTGGACCCGCTTCCATTCTGGAGTTGCTCCCAGTGAGAGGCGCCAAGTAGGTGTGGGCATGCTCATTGCCCCCCGACTTGGTGCCTGTACATTGGGGTTTACCCCGGTGGACGAAAGGATAGCCTCCCTCCGCCTTCAGGTGGGGGAACAGGTCCTGACTGTTGTTTGTGCTAATGCACCAAACAGCAGTTCAGAGTACCCACCCTTTTTGGAGTCCATGGAGGGGGTGTTGGAGAGCATTCCTTTCGGGGAATCCTTCGTTCTGCTGGGGGATTTCAATGCCCACGTGGGCAATGACAGCGAGACATGGAGGGGCCTGATTGGGAGGAATGGCCCCTGATCTAAATCCGAGTGGTGTTTTGTTGTTGGATGTCTGTGCTCGTCATGGATTGTCCATTGCAAACACCTTGTTCAGGCATAAGAGTGTCCACATGTGCACTTGGCACCAGGACACTCTAGGCCGTAGTTCGATGATCAACTTTGTAGTCGTATCATCGGACTTGCGGCCGCATGTCTTGGACACTCAGGTGAAGAGAGCGGCAAAGCTTTCAACTGATCACCACCTGGTGGGGGAGGATGCTGGTCAGGCCTGGCAGACGCAAACGTGTTGTGAGGCTCTGTTAGGAAAGTCTGGCGGAGTCCCCTGTCAGAAAGAGTTTCAACTCCCATCTCCGGCAGAGCTTCAACCATGTCCTGGGTGAGGCGGGGACATTGAGTCTGAGTGGGCTGTGTTCCATGCCTAAATTGTTGAGGTGGCCAACCGCAGCTGTGGCCGCAAGGTTGTCGGTGCCTGTTGTGGCGGCAACCCCCAAACTCGTTGGTGGACACCAGCAGTAAGAGATGCCGTCAAGCTGAAGAGGGAGTCCTATTGGGCCTGTTAAGGCATTAGCCATGTTTTTTTTAATTATTTTTTTTATGTCTACTGTTTTGTACCAGAGTGAGTCATTCTGTCTTATAGATGGTTTGGTCTTTGAGAGTGTCTACAGATCCAAGTGGCTGTCCCAAGACATGTGTCACCTACTGATTGGCCCCCGCTGAACACCAGCTGACAACCAGCAATTCCCTTGCTTTACAGGCTTATTTAAAGATTGACTTATTGTAAATAAATTCATGTTAATCCGAAAATAGTTTGATCCAGATTCAAGGGCCGGGATGGGAAATCCTTTTGTGTTGCACGTGTAGACCCTAGACCGGGAGTAACAAGGCCTTTTTGGCCTGTGGGACTACAGAGGCAGCTGAAGGGTATCTGCAGGCTAAGTGGAATGCAGCTTTGGTGGTAGCTGAAGCAAAAACTCGGGCATGGAATGAGTTTGGAGAGGCCATGGAGAATGACTTCCGGACGGCTTTGAGGAGATTCTGGTCCACCAATCCGGCGGCTCAGGAGGGGAAAGCAGTGCTCCATTAATACTGTGTACAGTGGAGATGGGGCTGCTGACCTCGACTCAGGACGTTGCGACGCAGTGGAGGGAATACTTTGAAGACTTCTCAATGCCAGCAACACGTCTTCCGATGAGGAAGCACAGTCTGGGGACCCCTAGTGTTGGTTCTCCCATCTCTGGGGCTGAGGTCGCTGAGGGGGTTAAAAAGCTCCTCAATGGCAGAGCCCCGAGAGTGGATGAGGTCCATCCAGAGTTCTGCTAGGCTCTGGATGCTGTAGGGCTGTCTCTCTGCAGCATCATGTTTATCGATTCGCAAGAAAGCATAGATTATAAAAAACTGATCAAATGAAATTCAAATGTGACCTTCATGTTTCCCATCGCCATGTTACCATTTAAACAAAAAGGTCAGAAAGGTACAGTCTTACCTAATTAATCCAAGCCATCCCGACAAAGGCTGAAGCTTCACGTTTGTCTCTGACAGATCTGCATCTTCTTTTAGCTCCACCAGAATAATCCTAGACGTTAAAACACAGAGATGAAAAGTGTGGCTTTGGAAGATCAAAACTAACTATAAACCGAAGGACTTAATTTCAGATTATGGGTCTGAACATTTTAAATGTAGCTGTTTTCACATTTTATCAGGTTTTAATAACTAAGTAACAAGAATAGTTCTGTCTCATATAACCAGTATTAAACAGTCATAGTGAGTAAAGCTCCCGGTGTGACGTACCGGGATGCAGCTGTTCCCCTCTCTGACATACAGCTTCAGTTTGCAGTGTAGGTAGACGTCAGTAGTGAACTGGAACATGTCGAAGGAGAGGAAGCTGGAGGTTCCATCTCCATTTCTCTCCACTATTGCCGTCTAATCAGTAGCGCTTGCACAGCTCATCACATACGAGAACAAATTTTCTCAGCCTCCAATAAGAAATCACATCATGAATGAATCCCAGTGAACAGCTGCCACTTCTCAGTGTGTCTCATCTATTCTTGATCAGGTCGTGTTTTGCAGTGCTGGAGGACGAGTCTTGATCAGTTGCCCAGCAGGAGTCTGTATCAAGTCTGCATCCAACCCTCTGGTGTCCAGCTCCACCCAGATCTTTTGGTTAAGCACCACATCGCTGTTGAAATCTATAGCTTGTGGGAGGTAGACGTCGGTGTAGGCCTTCATGGTTACAGTGTAAGTCCACTCTCCAGATGTGATGTGCTGGACCACAGAGCTGCAAACAACACACATAAACACTTCAGCTTCTCTGACTCACAAACCAGCTGACAAGTTTCACATTGTAGTTAAAGTGGACCTACCAGCCAGAACACATCTGTCTTTGAGCCTGAAGGATATACAGTAGTCTTGATTTCTGGCTAAATATGGATGCAGAAGAAGTCGATGTAAAACTGATCATGACGATCAAAATAAATGTTTTGGGCTACGTTGTGTTCTTGTAGGTGACTTGGCTGTTGTTGACCCATAGGGTCAAACATTCAGATGGATCTGAATAAGTTCCTTTAACATGTTGCATATGTGAGATGTTGACTGGAGCTCAACAGATGAACAACATAAAGCAACAAAAGATACTAAAGAGGAGCTGAAGAAGCTCAGTAGAACAATAGAGGGCATGTATTTGCTAGCAGAGAACAACGAGGTTGAGGAGAGGACCCACTGTAAGCATTACACCACAGGTGTTGCTGGCGTCGAAGCTGAAAGTCACCATGTGGCTCTGCTGGTCCATCTCACCCTTACAGGTCTCATCATTGAGGTGTAAGAGAGAGTAGTCAATGTTTGTTTCATTCAGGAGACAACCCACCAGACTGACTGAGGCAGAGTTCTATGTGCAGAGTGTTGGATCACCTGAAATTAAAATAATTCATTCATTCATTCTCTGTACCGCTTGGTCCATTAAGGTCACCAGTCCATCGCAGGGCCAACACATAGGGACAAACAACCATTCACATACACACTCACTCCTAGGGAGAATTTTTACCCAAAAAAAAAAAAAAAAAAAAAAAAAAAAAAACGGTGACATGTTTTTCTTCAAACACTTAGTGCTGTTATGTTTTAGTCACAGCTGTCGTGCCCAGAAAGTTTAAATCTTTGTAACTGGAGGTGAAAACAGCTCTACGGAGGCAGGCTTTGTAACCGTTAGGCTTCATGACACAAAACTCATGATCACTGCAGATCTTGTCGGGACAAAAGACCTCAGGGGAAGCTGCAGAAAGACATATTGGGTAATAATTTTCTCCAGCTTGACATTGCTCGGGCTGCAGGCTCTGGCGACACCTGACACCGTCCACTGCAGGATATTTGCACAAAGTCTCAATACAGGCAGTTATGTAGGGAGTTGGATCCACCTCGTGTTACAGGAGGAGAAGGGCGCCTCCTTCAGGATGTTACAGCTGTTCCACACATGGACAGAGAGAACATGAGATCAGCTTAACTGATGAGTCCCTTTATGTTTATCTTCCATCTGTGATCATGTCATGTTACATGACTCGTGTGATGCTATATGTCATTTAGATCAGAGTATAACAGCAGCAGATGTTTCCTGCTCACTGTTCAGTCATAAAATTGCAGTCGATCGTACTGTCAGCAGCTTCAGAGTACACAGTGTCACAGCTGCAGGAGACAAACACATAGTCAGGACTGCTGCTCTGTTCTGGCTGCTACATACAGCACATGTTTTATTTCTGGAACTCATTCATCAAGTGGCAGGAGAGTAAGAGTCAGAGTGGTTACCTGGAGAAGCTGTACTCAGAGGACTTTTCTCTTGAAAAACTGTTGGAACAATGGCACTTCTGTACCTTCTATGTGGATCTGTGCTGTGTTTCCATCAAAGAACAGAGAAGCAGAGCGTCCCGATGTCGACACCTGGGCAAGGACTCCAGTTTGGTCGTTGTTGAGCTTGACACCATGAACCTCCTGGACCGAGCTGTTGAGGGTCAGGGGTGAGTTGCCCATCTGAGTTACAGTGGAGAGAAAAGATGGAGGAAATACATGTCAAGCACTTACATCAGCATCATCTTCTCACTTCATCAAACTGTTTCTAATGTCTCTGAGAGAAAAGATGAGAGTCTCCACCAGACTGTGGGGAGGATTTTAGATGAAACTACTCTGACTCATGGGCTGAAATTTAGGCAGCTTACCAGAACTCTGCCACCTTGTCCCAGGACAATGTCACTGCCACCCAGTTGCAGAGTCACACTGTCCACAAAGCTCACATCTTTACGACGCCGTTCATGGAAGTTGGCCAGAAACTGATGGCCATAATCCCACGAATCTGACACCAGAGTGTAGGAACACCTTCTCTAGAGGCAACACCTTTGTGAATGTTGATGACAGCAGGACCGGTCACAGTGCAGGTTTGGGTAACACGAGCACTAACATCATTAGTTGCTGCTGAGGGCTGCAACCACCAGGGGGCACTCCTTAGTTACAGACATCACACTAAGGACACACCCGTGCAGATCACGCTGCAAGAAACCTGCTGATCACAAAGTTTGTCAGCTGCATTAAACTTGGATTATCTGTAGCTGCATATAAACAGCAGCAGGAAACCGTTCATATTTCATTAGTATCTGATTTATAAAGTAACTTAATCAAAGTGAGAAGTCTGATATCATTCTCTTAGTTTACTGATCTTGGTCTCGTCAGGGTTGTGTAGAGTTACTGCTGAGGTAAACCCAACACTTCCTGTATTAAGCACAGTATTGGCACCATCAACACATTTCTCTTCCTTCAGCAGATCTACCTGGCTAAAATAAACATAAACATAAAATGTTATGCTTGTTGGTCCTTCTTTCCTGTCCTTTCCACCCCAACCAGCCGTTTTTTAATAAGGGAGTTTTCCCTTTCCACTGTAGCCTGCCAGCCCACGCAGCTCAACATGGGGGATTGAAATGAAGTCAAGATTCATTGCGGTTCATTCATTGATGTGAATTGTGATCAATGTTACTGGAGGCTGAACTTTTTTTCTTGTTTGTGAGCAGCTGTACAAAAGTTGCTGATCAGATGGTGGTGGTGGAGAAAAACAGGGAACCTCCAGCTGTTTTGGATGACCCTTAGAGTCCTGTCAGTCAAAGATCAGGGCAGCCATGGGCTGTGAGAAAGGTGATTAGCAGGGAAGATGAAGACAAGTGAGATGATTGGCTCAAACAAAGCCAAAACAGACATCACAGAGATGACGGCAAGGTTTACAGAAGATACACTTGTCACATTTTCCCCTGATTGTCTTCTCAGGTGGTTTCCATGGTGATATGGAATGACTGATGATCCTTGACGTATGTGTGGTCCTGATCTGGAGCTTGGATCTGTGGAAAGATGAGCTCAGTTCCAGTGGCTGTAATGAAGCTTTAAGTCCCACAGCTGGAATCAGCAGCTGCTTTAGTGAAAGTGATGTGAAGATGGCAAGAGGGATTCTTAGTGCTTTACAGAAAATAAGCACAATTTAACATTAGTTCATTAAAAAAATAACATTAGTTAACAGTTCTGAATAAGCTGCAGGTGTCTAATGGATTTTTTAGGCAGACCTGTAAAAACACTTATAATATGTAATATTAACAATAATATGTAATAATCAAACTGACTAAAGATGAAAGCATGCATTAGTTTTCCAGGTCCTGCTGAGACATCAGATCTTTTACCCTTGATATATTCTTAAGGTAATAGCGGGCTGACTTTGTAATTCCCTTAATGTGTTTTTCAAAGTTTAGGTCTGAGTCCATCAATGCACCCAGATTTCTGACCTGGTTGGTGGTTTTTAGGTGTATAGACTGAAGCTCTGTGGTGATCTTTAATCGTTTCTCTTTGGCTCCAAAGACAATCCGCTCAGTTTTGTTTTTGTTTACCTGAAGAAATTTCAGAAACATACAGTCATTAATCTCCTCAATGCATTTACCAAGAGCCTCTACAGGGTCTCTGCGTCCTTGTAACATTGTATTATATATCTTTGTGCCATCTGTGTAGCTTTGGTAACTAATTTTGTTCTTTTGTATGATGTGTACCAGTGGGAGCATGGAGATGTTAAACAGAAGAGGCCCCAGGATGGAACCTTGGGGAACTCCACGTGTAATTCTTGTCTGCTCACATGTTTAATTACCTATTGACACAAAGTACTTTCTGTTTACGTTTTGAATCAGTGTAGTGCAGTGCCAGCAAGGTCCAACCAGTTCTCCAGTATAGTTTAAGTAATATATTGTGGTCAACTGTATTAAATGCAGTACTGATGTCCAGTAGGACCGGTATTTTTTCATTGTATTAAAACGTATGTCATTAATGACTTTTGTCAGAGCAGTCTCAGTGCTGTGGTGCTGTCTAAAACCTGACTGGAAGACATCATAGCAGTTGTTTTGTGTTAAAAAGTAATTTAGCTTTTTTCAAAGATTTGATCTGGAAAAATTGAAGATTTTAGATCAGCCTGTAGTTGCTCATTTGTGTCTTGTCTAGGTTGTCCCTTTTTAGCAGAGGTTTGATTACAGCTGTCTTTAGAAGTTCTGTGTTACGATCTGTCCTGCCACTCCCCTGATTCTCCAGCACTCCCCTGATCCTCCACACCTGTTCCTGATCCGCTCATCGTAATCTAGTCAACCTGCCACACCTGTCTTCCTTTGTTCCCCAGTCCTTTATATACCCCACCAGTTCAGTCTCATTGTCGGACCTTAATCCACACACCTCAAGGACTCACTCCCGTTCCGTTTCCAGATTCCTCACGTCCCTGTTTGGTAATTGTATGTGTATCTGCACTATTCCATACTGTAGCTGTGGAGGTGGTCTCCAGCTACAGGTACCTGGGTGTGCACATAACCGAGGACCTCACCTGGAACACCAACACTTCCCAGCTGGTCAGGAAAGCACACCAGCGCCTCTACTTCCTTAGGAAGCTGCGGCGAGCCGGACTAGGGAGCGCTGTCCTGAGGAGCTTCTACCGCTGCGCGGTGGAGAGCGTCCTCTGCACCTGCATCACTGTGTGGCACGGCAACTGCACCGCCGCTGAGAGGAGGGCTCTGCAGAGGGTGGTAAAGGCTGCACAGAGGACTATGGGGAGCAGCCTTCCCACCACCTCAGACCTCTACACAGCACGATGCAGGGGGAGGGCCCTCCGCATCATGAAGGACTCCACCCATCCAGCACATGGACCTTTCCAACCCCTCCCCTCAGGCAGGCGGCTGAGATGCATAAGGAGCAAGACCACCAGGTTCAGGAACAGCTTCTTCCCTGAAGCTGTCAGACTGCTGAACTCTTGCCATGCCCTGTAGACCCCACCCTACTTCCCCACCTCTGAACACCAGCCCAAACCCTGCTGCCCTGCCCCCACCCCCCCCATCCCCACCCCAACTGAATCCACCCCCCCCCCCCCCCCCCCCCCCCTCCGACAAACAGACCTGCACTGCAAACACTTTACTCCCCCTAGGGGAGTTCCTGTCCACATGTTTACATGTTTACCTGCTGTCCATATAAGTGCAATATCATTAATATTAATATCAGAAATGTTATACTTTGGACTATCACTACCTCATGCACATACATACTTGCACATATTTATCTAGGCTGCACATGCAAACTGGGCTCTTTAGTGTTTACTGTTATTTTTATTTAAAAAATTTTGCTGTTTATATTCTATTGTATTTAGCTTATATTCTATTTATATTTAGCCTATATTTCTATTTTTCTTCATGTCTTATTTTATTTCACTTATTGCCCTCCTTCTTATGGCTCAAACCGGGACCTCAGTTCTAATTTCGTACCATAAACATGTAAATGTGAGCTGGTATGACAATAAAGTTCCTTGAATCCTTGAATCCTTGAATCCTTAATAAATCTGTTAAACATCCTCCTGTCTTCCTGGAGTCCAAGTGTAACATTCTGGGAAGATGCCCGAAATTAAAGACAAGTTTACAATCTGTAATAGATCTGGTTCTAGAGTCTTTGAGACCTTTTTGAAAAAAACCTGCATGCAGGATGTCCAAACACCAAGAAGAGTTCAGCTGGCGTAGGATGTTGCCCAGATCTTTGCTGTAAATGGGATTAAACTGTGTCATAGTGTTTAAACTGGTTTTCAATGGACACAGTATGTCTCTTGAACCTACTGTTGATGAACCAATTGCCTGTCTGATATTCGGAATTTTGTCTGTGAAGAATTTAGCAAACTCATTGTAGGCATTGTCAAGATTGGCCTCCCCGTTTTGCAGCGGCCAAATTCCAGGTGGCGGTTAAAAAAGATTAATTGAAAAAAAAAAGTCCTGATACCTGACACTGGAGTATATCCCCACACACTCCTGGTTCTACTCCACTCACACTGCGAAGTCCCTGGGGTGATGTCACAGTCTGCAGGGGATTTCCCCACACCTGTGCTCCACTGCTCCACTCTAGCTACCTATGGAGGAAGTGAAGATGGAATTACTTCCAACAGTGCAGAACACTAAGGATTCCTTAGCTCTCTGTTCCTGGTCTCAGCTTGACCTCTGCACAGCACCAAGTTGGTTCTGTTGCTCCACACAGCTTCAAGTCCTTTGTCCTCTTTCTCCTCTCTGCTTGATCTCTGTTCAGTCCTCCTAATATCTGCAGAATGACTGATTGCTACCAGCTGGAGTCAATAATTACTGTAATAATTGTTAATTATCAGGCTAATCAATCATAGAACATAATCATAATTCTGTCACCTCCCAGCCCCTCCTTTCCTGTTACATACATCCTGTTACATTTCCTGATACACTGTTATTTTGGTCTAACCAAGTTTCAGTTAAAAACTTAAAATCAAGGTTGTGCTCAGTGAAAAAATCCATCATTAAAACTGTTTTCCCTGCTAAAGACCTAGCATATAATAAAGCTAACTTTGATAGGGTTAGAATTGTATGCCCTATGTTTGGGGGCATGCTGTGGCACACAGGGCATGTTAACCCTACTTCAAAACCTTTTAGAAGCAGCTCTCTGCGTTCTGACCGAGCAACATTTCTCTTTCTGTTACCTAACAGAACCAGTTGGGACCGAAATGTTGTCTCTGACCGATTTCACAGCTCATCTTTTCTCTGTTTTAGTGGTAACATGAAGATGGGAAATATGAAGGTTACATTTCATTTTACCAGTTTTCTATAATCTATGCTTTATTGCGACTCCATAAACTAGAAGTATAATCAGGTATGACTACTGTATCCTGCATCACTACATCTCCCAGCATACCTGCAGTCATTTCCAGACCTAGTAGAAAATAATTAATTAAAGTGGCTTTAACAACTCTGTTTGCTTTGTGACTTTCAAACAGGGAATATCTAATTACAGGTTGCAGACATCCACATACAGAAAGGTCTTTAACCAGAGTCATTAGTTTTCTCAGGTTATTCAAGCCGAACATATTTTAGGCATGAAGATGTACAACAATCCAGTATTATTGAGTTAATACTAACATGTGGTGATTCACAAATACAGTCTGGAGTCATGAGGTGATTTAAAGGTAATAAGTTAATCTAATAATTAAACACTTTCTAAAAGATGGTTTCTCAGAGTAATAACGTGATCAGGGAAGTAATATAATCATAGTTAAAATAGCTGTATTTGGTAAGATTTCTTATACTTTGATTTGCTCTAAAAGTATAGTAAATACAACATGAACAAAGACTGAAAACAACTCCGTGCTGAGACCCACATCGTTGGAAATAATTTAGTTAGATGAAGAGTTAAAAGATTTCTGCTCAGTGTGTTGATGGTCAGGTAACCATGGAGAATGTTCAGCTTCTTCGGGTGGACGTTGATTGGAAGGATTTATTAGTAACTGAGTGTAACCTCAAGATAAAACTCTTTAAGGTTGGTCAACCCAAACAGTGATGGATGTTGGGTTTTTGAAGAGCATCTAAGTCTGTCTGAAGGAAATCTGCTGCCCTGCAGAAGTTATTTAGGAACATAATTACATATCTTTCATTTTCCTTTAAAAGTAAACCCCAAGTGCATCACACTTTTGTATTAATTCTCTCTTTTAAACATGTTACTGTGCTCAATTTTATCCTTTAACAGTTTGTTCAGTATTTATAAGACAAAGAAATATGTAACATAAAGGGTTTAGTTAAAAATTAAACGTAGTCTTCTTTCAGAGTTGGCTGACCCTCATTTCCTTTATATTCTTTATTTTATCTGGACTTTACTTTGATATTTTGATGCAACAATATGCCTATTTTAATGGTTTTCATTTAGATGATAATCATTAGAACTCTGTGGCTGCAGTTAAATTCATTATGTTCATTCTGAGAAAATTCAACAGTATGGCAATGTTGTTTTTTTTTTATACATTCTTTTGTTTGTTTGTTTTGTTTTTGTTTTGTTTTGTTTTTTTTCTATTTCAATATAGTTTTTAGACACACAAACAGTGAAACAATAATGGTTTAGTTGCCAGAGAGCTATGCAGGATCTCATTGTGTAGATCTTAAGAGAGGTTGCGTCATTTGACCAGTCAGTGCTCCACATATTCCCCTACAGCTGAGCCAAAACTACACATTATCACATTATACTATTACAATATCAGTATTACTAACATCTGAACATTTCTTCCATTACTGGGATCTGCTTCATGTTACTTTAAACCTGAGAGATTAACAAGAGAGTTGAATGTATGATTTAATGTATGAAAAGTATGAGGACATACATACATACATACATATTTATATGTCCCGGGTGGCAGAGTGGCCCCGATAAAGGCCGCCACCACGGGTTCTTTTCGGATCAGCGAGACCTAAAGATTTTTTTAAGATCTTCAATGCTCATTGTGTTTTTGTACACCATCTCCTGGAGTTCATTCATGTTGCTGTTAATTTCATCTGTCTTGGCGGTCAGTGCACCTATGATGTTGTTCTGTACGTCCGTTAACGACAAAACAGGTTCAGTATTCAGCTTAGCTTTCTTTTTAGACGTACCTTCTTTAACTGGTGTTACGGGGCCAGAGTCACATGCACCATTGTTTATGGAGTTACAGGCATATGAGTGGGTAGAGGCTATGTGTCTTTTTTTCCCTTGTAGACTCACTTTCCATGTTTGCAGTTACGGCTTCTTCAGTGGCGGGGATTTATTTTGCAACTCTGAGAGTAGTTATCAGTCTTTTGTGAAGTTGGCCAAAGTTTTTTTCCTCACCTCGGTAAAACCTGACCGCTCAAGGCAGCGCCATCTTGGGACCCCCATGTATGCAGCTTATGGCAGGGTTCCGAGCGGGATCTTGCTGACACATCCTGTGTTCAGAGGTCTCTTCTCCATAGCTGGGCCTATAAAAACTTGCGAATTAATTTGAAAGCTGTGATTAATGTGATTAAAATTTTAATCATTTGACAGCCCTAATTGTAACATATTATACTTTATTAATCCCAGCTGGGAAATTCCTTTTCTGTTTTTAACCGATCCCAGTTACACTCAGATGGGGTAAAAGCATAAACACGTTTCACTGGGAAGGCATTGGCCTGCCAGGTCAGATTCTGGCACCCACGGAAAGGTTTTGGGTCAAGTGCCTTTCTCAGGGCCCCCCATCAGCCAGTTCAGGGATTTCAGTCTGGCTCCTCCATCCCCAGTCCACCTCTCTAACCAATAGTCAACCACACCCAATTGCTCATGTCATAACTACAGGGCTTAAAGCAGGGGTGTCCAGCTCCGGTCCTCGAGGGCCACAATCCTGCAGGTTTTCGATGTGTCCCTGCTCCAAAACCACCTGACTCAAATTGAAGAGTCATTGTGCAAAACTTAACTGGCTGTTGGAGCCATTTCATTTGAGTCAGGTGTGTTGAAGCAGGAAACACTGAAAACCTTCAGGACAGCGGCCCTCGGGGACCGACTTTGGACACCCCTGGCTTAAAGTATTCCGGCGCTGTGCCGGTGTCCTGGCAGTTTGGTATAATCAGTGTAGTAGCATACCGTTGGTTAATGCACGCATGAGTAGCACAGAAAACTGCAAATGACTCATCAATACAGCACCACTGACTGCTCAGAAAGTCAGCATATAGCAGCTAATTTAGTCTGTTTTATTGCTTATTAGTCGAACATTGCTCAAGTCCATCTTATCTATGACTAAAGCTTGAGGGAAACTTATCCCAGATGAAGTGTGTGAAACTGTACTTATATGCAGTTTTTTCTGTTAATCTTGTTGCAAGTGAGATTGTAATGTTTAAATATGTAGCATCAACTTAGCATTCAGTGCCTTTTCCCAAACTGCGAAATTAAACACTAAATGTTTAACTTAGAAATTACTTTTGCTAAATTAAATATTTAATATCAGTGAAACCTATCTATCAGAGCAGTATACCAATTTATAAACTCTATTCTTTCCATATATTCAACCTATGAAAATGGCATACATAGGTATGATGTTTTGATAAAGCAGTTTAAACCAGGGATCTATTTAATTATAATCAGGTGTGTTGCAACATCTTGGGCGTCGTGGCTTAATAAGTTTGAAAACCACTGGGCTACAGCACGTCACTTTGGTTGGTGGAATGGAGGGTAAGTTTGTGAAGCCTGTTTTTTAAGTTTGCAGGGAACACCTGTTGTTTGAACATCAACACATAAATCTAAAGATTTATCTAAGATCATTTCCCAAAATTCAGTGGTGGTGCTCCACATTTTCTCCCTCTGTATGTGGATACCTGATATTTCATCTTATGTGGAGAATGTGGGTCAAGATAAAAGTGAACTTTTGTCATGTGAAAAAGATCTCAGAAGACTCACAACAGTTATGTATTTATTTTGACTTTTTAAAGCGTGACTTTTGTATCACATTGCCTTGGATTTTAAAATTTTATCAACCAACAGAAGTTGGAAAAAGCAACTTCAGTGCTTTTTATTGGTTAAATGTACCAACATGGTGTCGCACAGGTGTTTCTTTCCTCTGTCTGAGACTGTAGCCAGTCTACATTTTCTAAATGTGTCATGCAAAGTCTGAAACAGCTAAAAATAGACATAAAATATAAAGGAAATAAAAGTATCAACCAACTCTAAAGGAAGACAAACTTGGTTTGCTTTTTACCCACATCCTTTATTTTAATCCTTGTTTGTTTTGAGCTTTAAAATGATGAAGTTAAAAGACAAAAGCAGCAGGTTGCAGTTTTATTTAATGTATGACAAACATTTATATACATATATATATATATGTTTGTATGTGTGTGTGTGTGAGTGTGTGTGTGTGTGTGTGTACACACCACACACAGACACATATATGTTTATGTGTATATCTCAGCAGGGAGCAGTTGCATGGCCATAACCAATCAACCGCCAGGTGTGGTTGTTATTTCCAGTTTTTTACTCCTCAGAAGGCGTAGGCTTATGTTTGATGGGAGGCCTCGTCTCACCAGTTCCTCTTTAAGCTGCACAAAGAAAAACCAAGAGTGCAGTTACATGTATATAAGTGAATTTTTAAAGTAAATATTTAAATATATAAATACAAAGAAAATAAGACAAAAAAAAAAGAATGAGGGTTGGTTTTTGACTAAACCTCTCATAAAGTGTACTAAGCATCACTTTTTGTCCAAATCCAAACAGGAAGATACTGACCTGTGTAAGGATGGCATCAATGTTATTTTCCAATGACAGTGTAGTAGACATCCTTATGTTGACAGCAATAACAAAAACTGGAAGACAGTGAATCCATTTTACAATGTAAGCCAGAAAAGTTCACATTACATATTCTATTGCATGGTTCTTCTCCTGATGATGATGATGATGATGAAGGGATACTAAACATATCTTCAAATAACATTGGTCTAAGTTGGTTAAATGAAAACACACATATGCAGATTATGTAAAACATTTTCTTTTACCATATTTACATGGGCCAGAGGCAGGTGCTGTAATTAGTGTAGTATTAGATGGGGTCGTGGTTGTAGGCTGTGTGGTTGTTGTAGTCGGTGGTGTGATTGTCACAGAAGGCGTTGTAGTTACTGATGGGCCTGTGGACAGAAGTAACCAGGAAGAACAGATTCCACAGGAATACCAACAATCCAGCAAAAGATGAGAAAGGAGGAAGATTTCTACTCACTGTTTCCGACTGTCACAACGACACATCGAAGCTCAGAGTGATATAGAGCGCCACTAGATGAACTGTGGACATAATTCAATACAGCAGCTTCATTATTGACAGTTAATAAGAAATGTCTTTAAATTTAAAAGCTTTGTCACAATTTAATTTCAATAAACTTCAATTCTCAAAATATGTTATTTATGTGTATATCTAAGCAAAATTGATAATCTGTGCTCTATTTTAGTGTGTAATAAGAGTTTAAATATTCAGGTACGGATAGAGGGACCCTACGCTCCTTTTGCTCCTCAGTACAAATTATAAATAATGTGCTAAATACAACTTGTGCTTTTGTGACAAAGATCCCTCATTGTGTCCCTCATTTTTCCAATAAAAGAAAGAACTACATGTATCACACCATGCATGTATATGTGAACATCAGGGTTGGTTGTCATTTATGACCAGTGTTGTACTAGTTCCTGAAAAAAAGTAATTAGTTATAGTTATTAGTTACTTCATTCAAAAAGTAATTCAGTTCTGTGTTGATTACTTACTCCAAAAAACAATGCACTACTGTTAAAAGAAACTTTTAAAAAATCTCCCATTAATATCCTTATAACTTAATTACAGTGTTGTATGAAATATAAAACAAACTCAAACACGAAGTCATTTTTCAACACTAATTTATTTAAGCCAGGCCAGTGCCGGTGTTGTGCCATAAAGTGATCGTCTGCCAGAAATAGATTAGATCGTGTCGCTTAGTTTCTCAGGCATTACCATAGACTGTATATAAAAGATGGATGGAGCCTCCATGACATCACCCGTAGGTTTCTGAAGAGCTGAATTCAAGCTCATTGGGTGGTCCTAATCCCACCGTCGCCATCTTGACAGCATCACCTGTGTCACGATTCCCGGAAAATCCAAAATTGGGCAAAGAGGTGAAGCTGAGAGGGGGACTGAGAAGGTGGGGGTGGATGATTGACACCTATCAAACTCCGAGCTGACTGTAGCTAAGAGCTAACTGAGCCAACTCGGATCTAATGTGAGCTAACAGGCTAAAGGAGGTAGGTGGGCTAAAGCTAAGGCGTGCTGTTAGCCAGCTTAAAACCGCGTTTGAGCTACACAGTCCTTTCTTGGCGCAGACATTGGATACCTGTCAATCAAAAGCACACACCACTAATTATGCCCAATTTCAAGATTAAATAACATCCAAACGGATGAGTTATAAAAAAAAATCACCCCCCTCACAGTTGTCATGAAGGTAAACTTGTCTGTGAGCTGACCATGATATCTTTCAGCATCCAGAGAGACGAGGGTGGCACTGAATATGTCAGCCTAGCGCATAATCCTGATCTAAAAATCATAAAAGATCCAAACGACCCACACAAGAAAAACCTAAGAGGTTTTATGTTCGCAAGGAGGCACGCCAGATCATGTCAGTGATGGGACATCACTGTGAAAGCAGCCTGCAGGCTTATTGGACTCTGTCAGTCCAGAAAAGACAAGAATGGACCAACCTTATGTCGTCCCGCAATGTCCCAACCAGCAGTGGTCAGAGTCCACAAACGTTAAATCTCCATCTTTCAAATGCCACTATGGACATGCCAGTATCTTTATCAAATTTCACGATCAGCGGCAATGTTGCATTTAATTTTCAATAGTTTGTCGCCTGTTTTTCGTCTGTCTTCACAGATGGTACGATCAATACAAGATTTTTCCATCAATATGAACAGTTACTAAGTTGTTGCAATGTGAAATTACTTAATATTTCATAATTCATGTTTTAGTAAAACCGTGTTAAACATGTGTGTATCAATTTTGATACAGCGGGTATATAAGGTTGCGTAACTCGAAATCAGTAAATTGTCATTTCATTTAATTTCGTGAATTATACATATCATCAAGCAACATACAGTCTTTTAATTTTCAAATTATCTGATTAAATGTTTAAATTACATAATTTGGAACACCACACATTTAGATTATGCAACTTGTTACACCATGATTACACTATAATTTACCATGCGCCCTTGCTAGTAACCTTTTTTTTGCTTACTGAAAACTGACCAGTACCAAAAAAAAATTCACAATAGCCTGTTTTATCTGTCGGCTTGTGTGTATGTTTTTAGATGGCAAAAAAAATACAGCGTTGAAGAAGTTCTGAAAATGATTGTGGGTGGAAATGCTAGTGACATTGGGCAGCCAGTGGAAAATGATGACGATGAAGAGGAGGAGGAATGGACCCCTCCTGCAAGAATTGAAGAGAACACAGATAGTAATGATGATGAGGAAGATCCAGAGGTCCCAGAAGAGGAGACAACCAAACCAAAGGACACAATACCAAAAGCAGTCAAGTGAAAAGGAAGGAGTATCAGTGGAAAAAAAAAAACAGTTTGATCCTCCAGCTGTTGAGTTTGTGGAATCTGTTGAGGAAGGCTGTGAAGACAGGCTTAACTGGACATCATACATGTATTTCAAAGATTTTGTCACTGAGGAAATGCTACAGGAAATTGCAGAAGAAACAAACTTGTACAGCGTGCAAAAAAATGGAAAGTTAGTGAACACAAATGCCAAAGAAATTGAACAAATTCTGGGTATGTACATGCACATGGGGTTAGTACAAATGCCCAATGTACGAGCCTATTAGGAGATGGAGACAAGGTATCCTGCAGTTTGTGATGTGATGTCAAGGGGTTGTTTCCTGAATTTGCTGACACTGATCCACTTTCAGGACAACCTCAATGTGTCTGAAGATGCAAAAAAAGATAAGCTGTGGAAACTCTGGCTGTGGTTAGAGAAACTACGGCAACGCTTTCTTTGTGTACCTCCTGAAGAATAGAAGAACAGCCATGCTGTTGATGAAATTATGGTGCCTTCCAAAGGAAAGTCACATCTACAGTGTTACATGCCAGGAAAACCTCACAAGTGGGGTTTCAAGATGTGGGGACGTGCTGGACAAAGTGGCTATCTGTATGACTTTGACATTTGTCAAGGGGCAGAAAATCCTGATTAAGAAAAATCTGATGTTGGTGCTACCGGAGAAGTTGTCTTGAAAATGACCTCAACCATTTCAGCAGGAAGAAATCACAAAGTTTTTGCAGACAACCTCTTTACATCAGTTCCATTGGTGGAGCACTTGAAACAAAGAGGAATCTACTACATAGGGACAGTCAGGGTAAAGAACACGGTAAAGAACTGCCAGCTGATGGATGAGAAAGAAACGAAGAAAATAGGAAGAGGGTCTCGTGATTTTAGAGTGAACCAGGAAGACATCATTATCGTAAGATGGCATGACAACAAACCTGTGAACCTGCTCTCTTCTTTTGTTGGAGTTGAACCACTGGGCAATGGCGTTGGGATTGGAAAGCCAAAACCCACATAATGGTTCCCAGACCAGCCATCGTTGACGCATATAACAAGTTCATGGGAGGTGTGGACCTTCTTGACATGCTATCTGCACTTTACAAGTTCAGCTTCAGATCCCGAAGATGGTACATATACATCTGGTGGCATACTGTTACGGTGGCAGTGATCAATGCATGAATCCGCTACAGGAGAGATTTGGAAAAACTGGACCCCAAGCTGAAACCCTTGCCGCTGAGAAGGTTTCAGGCTTCTGCTGGCACCTCTCTCACAAGCGCAGGAAAGGTCAAAAAGTGTGGCAGACCTTTATCCTCTCCAGAAGAAACACCAACACCGCCCCGCAAGAGGAAAGCCACTGAGGTGCCCCCTGATGTGAGAAAGGATGGCCTTGATCATTTCCCAACATGGGAAACACAACAGAGATGCAAGCACTGCACAGGCCACTTCTCCCATGTCTATTGTGAGAAATGTAGTGTGCATCTCTGCTTGAACAAAGAAAAATAAACTGTTTTCAAGACTTCCACCACTGAAGATAAAAAGGTTGTGAAGCACAAAATGAGTCAGAATAAGTTAAAATGTTCATCTTCCATTCTGCCAGTTACATTGGTGTTGATATTTGTTTGTTCAACAAAAAAAGGAAATTTGACCATTGTGACCGGATGTATCAAATATAATACAAATGAAAGCTTACATATGGACACTGTTATTTCCCATTTTTTTTTCATTTGTTCAAAAGGACCAATAAAGGCTCCATTTTCAAAGAATTGGAATTTTCTGTCAATTATTTATTGGTTTGGGCTTTACAGGGCTAAACATAATTTTATATAGATTGGGATGTCTCTTTAACCATATTGTTCATTGTTCAGCACTGTGAGCGAACTAAAGCTGAAGTTGGGTGGCCCTCCCTGTCTGTATATAAGAGACAAGGACCTTGTTTTACTCCTTAATGTCATAAATAAAATAACATCTTCATTAATTACTGTCAGACTTCATGACTGTCAGATAACCTTGCGCTGATGACGAAACAGATGGGATGGCTTTCTCCATCTTCTTGATCCGATGGTGTCCATTTTAGGGTAAACTGCCCTGAGCCTGTTGAATTCTGGATTACGTTGTATGGCCCGCTGAACAGCAGTTCAGAGATCCTTTTACAAAGAAAAAATAAAACAAAGAAAAAAAAATTATTAGGTAATCTGATATTTTGGGAATTTCGCTCTAATGGAACAATGTTCCCTTCCTTAATTGTCCAATCCAAATGCTCATGACTCATAACTTTGAAACTTTGCTTACTTCTTGACAGTGCAGTTTAAACAATATGCTTTAATTATATTCACTTAATTGTTTATCTGTGGGTTGTTATGCAACTTGGCAGATTGATGTTTTTTTTTTTTTTTCTTTGTTGTATTATAGCATTGTTCAGTTTAGTGTAAAAGTTTAGCTAACATTGTCTTGTCTTGTCTAACCTGTTTAGTCAATTTTTGTTGTTTTTTTGAATAACAATCTTTGTTGCTTTAACTGTTAAACTATCAAGTGTTTTACTCACGTGGAGTTACCAGCCTCTGCTCTGATGGTTATTTCTAGTGCCTGATTAACAAAGGTGAACAGCTGAGCTCTGTTGGCTGGAGTTGGAGATAGAAACTTGGGCAGAAAGTCTCCCTCTGTGCAGGATGGTACAGCAGGATCCACTGGAGCAACATAAAAGCAACACAATGACAATAGTTTATTTGTATCAAGACTCCTCATCTTCCTGGGGTCCACTTATAAAGCAACAATACAAGAAATTACCTTCAAACAAAATGGTAGTGATACAATTTTACACCCACAACTCAAAATCCCCATCCCACCCCATTTTCCTTTTCACTCCACACATAGAAGAAAAGTAAAAGTACCATAATAATTATAAAAATTACTAACAGGAAATTTACTTCTTTGTAGTTACAAACCAAGGCAATCAAAATATGGGATTGTACCTATCAAAACAAACTGAATGGGTATCTTGCTGATTGCGTCGTTGGTAGTTTTCACCACCAATGAACCGCAGGTTTGTGTCAGGCTGATGGTCTGTCTGGGAAAGTCCTCCATCACCAGCTGCACAGCATACGGACCTTCATTGCTGCTGTTAGTGGGGCTGAATGACAGCGTACAAGACTGCATAGGAAATAAAACAGAGGTAAGGTTAAATTGAGACCAGATCAAATTACAGTATATGAATACAAGTTTATATGCTGTCCAGTTTCTTAAAATGTTGTGAGGCTCTGGAAAGTATAAATAAAAACAAAACCAACACCAAAAAAATGGGAATCAGTTTAACATTATATTCAACTACAAATAACTCATTAACAGTGACTTGAAACTGAGAAATGTTTCTGATTTTAAACTTTATTTCTTCATTTTGAATAAAAAAAAAATTAGAAAACTTACACAAAAGAGAAAAAAATATCCTTCCTATGTGACATGACAGAAACAGTTGTTACTCACAGGTGAGAGGCTGATGACAGACGGTGGTGTGCAAGGGTTACACTCTGACAATGAACCATTTCCATTTCTGCATTTGACCTCGTCTCCATCTGGGTCAAATGCCAATAAGTTGAAATCTCTTTGACAGTTTGAAGGAACTCTAAAGAAAGAAAGGAAGAAAAAAAGAAATAAATCCCTTTCATAGAACCGAGCCAGAAGTCTAATTCCTGTGGTTCAGTAGATTCCTCAGGCGAATCTCATGAAGGAAGTAGAAACTGTAACTTGACTGATCCATTTATCAAAGTGTAGCAGGAAGAATATTTCTTTCTCTGCTTAAATTTAGCCCTTGAATTGCATGAGAAGCCAGCCAATAATTTAAGCTGGCCAGTTTCTATAATCAGATTGTTTGTGCTATAAACTCAGTGTGCTTTCAATCTTCAGTCTCCATCTACCAGGGCCACTGCTTGCCCTGTGGGTGCCCTAAGCACAACTGTTTTGGGCAACAGTTGTGCTTAGGGCACCTCTGCTCTGAGTAAAATTTTACCTAAATGGACAAATGTGTCCACAATGATGCATAGTTTAATGTTCTCCTAGTGCTCTCAAAGTAGAGTTCCAGATCTAGCCCAAGACCAGTAGCACCAGTATCATAAAATCACACCACAGATCTGTGAGATTAGAAGATCAAATATTAATAAACAAAGTTACTTTTGTATGAACAATGCCACCAAACATTAAATAGATAAATAAAATGAATGCAAATTTATCACAACCATAATGACAAAAAGAAGAAGAAAAACAAACAAACAAACAAAAGACCTGTGCTGTTTCTGAGCGCCTTTGTATTTCAAATTTGAGTTTAGGGTAAAATCAATAACAAGAGACAGTTACAACACTGCTGAGGATGTTAACTTAACTCGCCAATGGTCATTACAACAAATAGCTATTAATCAAAGACTTAACATGTGTGTTGACAGACCTGCCACAATGTTTTTCAGAAATTAAACAGCTTTGTCAATACTAAACAAACAAACAAACAAACAAACAAACAACAACAACAACAACAACAAAAACAAGAAGAGTTTCAGGGTGTGGTGGGAAAGACTTTCATCCTTTCCCTCCAATTTGTACCCAACAGGTCCAACCCATCTGAGTAATGGCGTAGCAGATCAGGCAGCTTTGTAGCTGGTTACTGTCTGCTTCTCGGTGTGTAGCTTCTTCCCTTCCTTCTGGGGCTGGTTGGCAGTGGGCGGCGATGGTCTTATCAGGAGACTCTGATCACCAATTCACTCTAAGTGTCATGAATGTTGTGTGTGGATAGCAAAGGTTTCCTGTGACGGCTGCTTAATTCTATCTGCAGTGTGGCAGTTTGCTGTCAGTGGTTGAGGCAGCCTGTATTGGGTTTGCCTTTTGTCAGGTGGACTGTCTCTCTCTCTCTCTCTCTCTCTCTCTCAGTTGCTGCAGTAACTTGGCATCAGGCCAAGCTGCTTTCTCCATCTGGGAGTTGGTTGTTTGACTGTGGTTCCCTTCATCCTTTGGGCAGGTGAGAATTCATTCACTGGTAAGACATCTAACCCGTAATGCTATGTGCGTTTTAATATGAAACCCATTTCACTTTGTTTGTAGAGAAGTAGGTTGGCTGGGCGCTGTGAGCCGGGTTTTGCTCCTGCGTCCCTGGATGCTCTGCTGTCTTATCCACGTTCATTTTATTAAGCACCACCTGCTCACTGGAGACCAGTCTCCCCCAGAGGACCAACCACAGCAACTGCTACGTGAGTTTTGTATTGTTTATATTGGTCAACATAGTTTATACTGTAACAGACTGGGACATAATACATTGTTACGGCCCCAGGCCTGTTTGCCTGTTACAGATTATGCAAACACTGCTGTGCAGGAGCAACTCGAGGATTGGCTGCTGCTCCACACCCCTCCCTCCAAAGTCCAGATTGGACGCTTACTCTCCCAGACACATGCAGAATGACAACCCAGAAGGACTCCGCGCCCATAAAAGCTGTGCAGAAACTACCTGTCAGGGCGGCTGAGTGGTTTTGTTCTTGTTTAGTGGAAAAACATTGGATGGTAAAACTTTAGAAATTTGGATTTTGTTTGGTGAAGAGACTCTCTCATTTAATTTGTTTGAACAGCTTTTTTTTAGCTGGTTCTTGTTTGAGTTTAGTGGCATTTGTGTAAAGTAATTTGATAGTTGACGCTCTCATTAGGAGACGCTTGTTGAGTTGTTTAAGATGTTTTTTTCTTTTTGGTTTCTCTAATGTACCATGCCAGAATTTATCTGGTGGCCTTTTGGTTTTCTTTGTAGAGTTATTATAGTTAACCTTATACCTGAGAAAGGACATCTGTTGTTTGACATTATTGTTTATTGATATTGCTAGGTTTTTTTTATTTTTTTTTTATAGGAACCTATTTATGTTACCTTTTAAAGATCCTGCTGTGTTTTGAGAAAAGCTTTGTATTTTGTTTTGTTTGATTTGGTGTAGGAATAAACTTGTTGTTTCTTCTACAAAATGCCGGACTCCGGATTTTGTTAATTTGTTATCTTTGCCTGGTCCCTAGCCAAGGGCAAACGTAACATACATGCTAAGATAGTTAATGTGGTTACAGAATCAGTTCAACTGAGATAAAAAAAATATTCTGTTACTGTTGTAGTGACATTTACATCGTCGTAAACATGTCAGAAGCGCAATCAGTGCAGTGAACAATGAAACCATTTCTCATTTAAAATCTCTGGCTGGAAGTTAAGGGGGTGGTCCTCTGTGTGTGTGTGTGTGTGTGTGTGGAAAGAGGACAGAGTGAGTTGCTACAGGCTGATGTTACAGCTGTTAGTGGCTAATACAGGAGCTTTGCTGTAAATTCGCAGCAACACTGGATCACACTTTGCCTTCAGGCTGTAAAATTAGTAAATTTAGATATGCTGTTTTTATGACTAGCCTAATAATGGGCCTTTTTTTTATCTTTTGGTGCATGGGTTTTCTGGTCTGGAGCACTCAGATATACAGTATGTTAACACATTGCCAAGGAGGAAAGACATTAGCAATGATTTTAGAGAAGGAGCTGTTTTTGTTCATCAGTCCAAGAAAGTAAAGTTTATAAGATTATTTTCAAACAATCATTATGCAGTGAGAAAATAGCAGAAAATATTCAAAATTGGAAACAATCTTGAATATTCCAGTAAGTTCATCCCAAGGTCCTATCTTGCTTGGAAAAAATATTGAATAAAAATATGTCCCGAAAAGCAACATCTCAGACTCTCAAAGCGTTAGTTGGCATATTAAATGTTAAAGTTCCTGACAAGTATGGTTTATATTAAGATATGTGCTCTCATTTCCTGTTTATTTGTGTTATGATTTACTTGAACCTGGCTGGTTGTTTAAAATGGTGGAAGGAAGTGTTGTTCATGTGATCCACCTGATTATGTAAAGATCAGCTGGTGTTCTTAATAAATGGAATGTGTGCCTGCAGAGCAGATCTGGTTCACACAGATCAAGAGTGATTCCGATACGCTGTTGCAGTATTGCTTTAATAATCGCACTGAACAAACCACATATTATATTCTAACAGGTAGAAAACCCAACATCGTTAGAATGCAAAAGTTTGGTCAGGCGTGTTACGCCTATAAACATCAGAAAGGAAAGTTGGATCCGTAGAAGGTGTATTTGTTGGATATGACAAAAATAGCCCAGCCTACATGGTATTTTATCTGAGCAGCAGAAAAGCGCTCAAACATAGACTCATGGAATTTGTAACTAAAATGACTAAGGAAATGCTTGATGCTAATGATGATGGCATCGAAATAAACATTAAATGACTGTCAGGGAACACTTTACCTGTAAATCCTCAAAAGGCAGAAAGCCAAGAAGTGGTCATTGAGAGCGATAAGTTAGAGTCTGACACAGAAAAGTGAAAGAAGAAAAGGAGACGGCTAATGAGGGACAAACTACAGAACGGCACTATCCAGAGAGAGAGCGAAAGAAGCCAGATTATTATGGTGACTATATTTGTGGTTTGGAGGAAGAATCAACTAATATTGACTATTGTTACAGGCTTGTATGCAATGTACCATAGATAGAGGCTATGGATGACAAAATGCAATCGTTGCATGACAATGACACATTTACCTTAACTCACCTACCAAAGGGTAAACATGTAGTGGGAGGAAGATGGATTTACGCAATAAAAAGAAACAATGATGGAACTGAGAAGTACAAAGCTAGATACGTGGCAATAGGATATAGTCAGAAGAAAGGTGTTAATTATGACAAAACATTTTCACAGCTAAAAACAGCTAATATGAGGAGTATCAGAGTTCTAGCACAAAAAGCAGTGCAAGATAATCTGATTGTTCACCAAATGGATGTGAAGACAGCTTATTTACGTGCACCGATTGAGTGTGAAATTTACATAGAACAGCCTGAAGGATATGAAGTGAAACAAGATAATGATGGGAGATTGAACAAATATCTGCATGGATTAAAACAATCCGGACGCAACTGGAACAAAGCGTTACATGATTTTTTTTGTGTGAAAAACAGTTTATACAAAATCCAGCTAACTATTGTGTTTACAGCAAGGTTAATGACAAAGAAAAAATTCACATTATCATTTGGGTAGACGGCATAATTATTGCTGCCAATAATGACAAAGTGCTGATGGATATAAAAAATGTTAAAAGCCTAGTTCAATAAGAAAGATCTGGGTATTCTGACACATTTTGTTTTGGGATTTATTTTGAACAAAGTGAAGGATGTATCAAAATGTCACAAAGTAGATATATCAAGAAAATACTGGAACAGTTTTGTATTGCCAAGAGCAACACCATGTAAACAGAAACTTAACGATAGTGACATGGAAGAGATGAGTGATATCAGAAGGTATAGGGAAGTGGTTGGTAGGTTTATATATTTAGCAACCTGTATGAGACCAGATTTGAATTTTATTGTAAGCAAACAGTCTCAGTACTATACCAAACCAACCTTCGAACAATGGACAACTGTCAAACATGTATTATGGTATCTGGAAGGAACTCAAGATAAAGAACTGTGTTATAGAAGATTTGAAGATGAGAACTTGATGTATGCTTATAGTGATGCCAGTTGGGCTGCAGATGTTGAAGACTGAAAAAGTACCACAGGGTATTATATATGTTTAAACAAAACGGTCCATTTATTTCTTGGAAAACCAAACAACAGCCTACAGTCGCATTATCTACTTGTTTCTAATCCAAAACTTAGAAACAACAGCTCCAAGACTGGTTAATACTTGTTTTTGCACTTCACAACATGAGAATAATCAGGACCTGTCAGTACGCTTCCAATCCCTACCATTATGTATTTCCTCTGCTTCTGCAATGCTGTTTTGCAGGTCTTCCAGTAAGCACAGTAAAATTTTTACAAATGGTCCAGAACATGGTGGCACATTTGTTGTCTGATTAATAAATAGTAGTAGTTGAAGGAGAGTGGTAGCCTAGTGGTTACAGAGGTCAGCTTGGGTCTGGAGAACCCGGGTACAAATCACCAGAGTGCTAACAAAGGTCCTGTGTGGGCCCTTGAGCAAGGCCCTTAATCTCTCCTCAACCGTTCCCCAGGCGCTGAAACGTGGCAGCCCCCTTCTCTCTAGTTCATCTAGAGAAGGGTTAAATGCAGAGCTGAATTTCCCCTTTGAGATGAATAAATTAAGAATTATTATTATTAAAAAGGAACACATCATTACTGGTAGGCTTATGCTCTGTTAAGACATGTGTCACTCTCAGGGATGTTACCTGGCAACTGTTGTCCTGCACCAGTTAGTCTCATTAGAGACTGTTCACATTTTATTTTCATAATGGTAAAAAAAAATCAGTGCAAAAGCATTTCTCTAAAGCTTAATAATTTAGTGTCTGATTTCCACATATAATAAAGTTTGAAAGGAAGCAAACAATCGTTTTTATCATCTACTGTAGATATATCTCTTTTATCTCTTTTACAACTAAATTTGAGTCACAGACTTTTAAATACAATAGCTTTATGTTCAAACCTGCTTTGTAAACAGAAGATGACTAATTCAGACAAAACACCATGAACAGAAAAAGTTTAATCCAGCTGCTCTAAAAAGTTATAAAGACGTAGCCTACTGACACCAACATGTAGCACAAGTAATAGAAAAATAATAGACACAAACAGAGAGCAGGCTTACCTCACAGCTGGCATGATGGTGGTCTGCGGTGATGTGTTGGCTTTGCCGGTGTCTGATCGGTTTCTAAGTTCAACATAAGTCACAGCTTTCCAACTTACAATGCCATTTATGTTGCTAATCCAGTCACCACCATCCAATCTGCAGAGGAAATAAATGAGAACTTTTTAGGTGCAACTCAGACAGAATTTTATACATGTGAATATGTAGTGTATGTACTTTAACCCTGAGATCTGAGGAGAAGTCGATGAATTGTCAGATGAAACAGCAAAGCTGATCAATTGCTATTTTGTTTTTATTTCTTCTAAAAGAAATTTATTTTAAAAACAATTACAAAATACTCAAAAACAATTTGTACTGTTGAGTTAAACTCACACAAGCAGAAATGGAGCGTTGCTGGAAACCAGCCGAGTCATGACTCCCTCCCTCTGACACCAGTCTCCGTTGCTCGCCTGATCCACTATTTTTAATGTGATGGTCCCACTTCCACAGTTTCCAGTGCAACTCCACGTATCTTCATCTCTACATGAGAGGAAGCTGAGCTTATAGCGAACTGTCACCTGCAGATGTAAAGTGAAGTGGTGTTAAGTATAATCAAAATGTAAAAGGCAGAAACAATTAGTAACAAAGAATTCATACGTTGACTGATCCATCAGCAAGAGTGTATTTCGGGTAGTAGGTCATCATAGTGCCATAAAAACGAAGAGCTTGTGTGCTGCTGATGAGCAGCAGCAGCAGCACAGACGGCATCATAGTGAATGTGTCTGGTTATCTGTGCATAGGCTGTAAAGTAACAGACACAAGTATGTATTCTTCCTGTTACAGCCTCTTCCCACCCCTTTCCTTTTGTCTTTTTGCATAAAATATTATTAAGTATGCATTAGAGCAAAAGACCAGGAAATGACCTGGTATGAGGAAATATTAAATGGGTGTAAGATTGTTATCAAAGATGACAAAACTTGATGTGCAGTTAAAGCCGATTTTTAAAGCCAAGTTTCATGAAAGCTGTATATAAACTGTCTCTGTTAATCAGCTTTGAAATGAAAGTATTTATTTATTTACCTTTTAATCAGACATTGTCTTCTGCTTGTATCTCTCTGTTAAGTGTTTGTGGTCATTTTGCATCTCTGCAGAGGGAACTATGTTGTTGTGTATGTTTTTGTATTATATTTTTAAATTGAATAAGTGCAATATAATCATTTTAACTTTTTTAGCATGATCCTTTGCCTTCTAGGCACATAAACTTCAATGTCCACACCTCTAAGACTGATGACTTGTGACCATAAGTTGGATTTGATGTAACAAATTCATCAAACAAACAGATTCATGAAATCATATAAAATCAAATTTATTTATTTGATAGGGACAAGTATGTTTCATGAGTCGTGTCACACACTACAGCATTTTAGCCAACGCTAATTCTCAATGCCTGTCCCAAGTTAGGCTTTTACAAAAAACACAGACAACAGTGACTATACACAATACATTACAACGCAAAACAATAAAACATCACAAATGCAACATGTGATGTTCACGTCTGACCTCTCTATGAAACACTATCAAAATATAAAACAATGTCTTCAGTTGTCAGTGCATATAACATTCCCACCTATAGCCTGAAAGTAAACCTTTTAAAGTCAGATATGGTCTTAATGTCAGATGGTAGTGAGTTCCAGAGCTTAGAGCTCTTAACAGAGAAGGCTGTCTGTCCAAAGCTAGTCCTGCAGTATGGGATTTTCCAGTTTTTCTAGTGACGCTGCTGCTGTTTTGTCTCTCAACAGATGTACTTAGTGGCTCAGGTGCTAAATGATGAATACATTTGTGAATTCATTTAATGAAACAAAAATTACTGAAGCTATCAAAGCTCATTAGATTATATTTAAGGATGGTACAATGATGATGGCAGATTATCAGGCTTTTTATCAATAATGTTTAGTGCTCGATTGTATAGCAAGCTTATACGTTTGTTCATAGCATGCATGTAAGGCTGGGCAGCCTGGTTTGGTATGTAGTTTCTGATTAGTTTTAAACAGTTTAGATTACTGTGTATCGTTTTTGAGATTTTATATGTTTATCGGATTTAAGTTGCAGATCTAGGACCAATCAAAGATATTTAAAATCCATTACAGTATGAATTATTTAATTTTTTAGGTACATTTTAAATGTTTCTTTTAAGTCTAGTTTCTCAATAGAAAAACACAGACAATGTTTTTGAAAGATTTAGAGCTAGCTGATCTTTGATGAGCCACTGCTGGATGTCCCTCCCGTGGGCTCACTACCTGCAGGAGGGGCCATAGCGGTCGGGTGCAGTGTGTGCTGGTGAGCTGGGTGGCTGCCAGAGGTGAGGACCCTGGCGGTCTGATCCTCGGCTGCAGAAGCTAGCTCTAGGGACATGGAATGTCACCTCTCTGGTGGGGAAGGAGCCTGAGCTGGTGCGCGAGGTTGAGCGTTTCTGGCTAGATATAGTTGGATTCACCTTAACACACGGCTTTGGCTCTGGAACCACTGTCCTTGAGAGGGGCTGGACCCGCTTCCATTCTGGAGTTGCTCCCAGTGAGAGGCGCCAAGTAGGTGTGGGCATGCTCATTGCCCCCTGACTTGGCGCCTGTACATTGGGGTTTACCCCGGTGGATGAAAGGATAGCCTCCCTCTGCCTTCAGGTGGGGGGACAGGTCCTGACTGTAGTTTGTGCTAATGCACCAAACAGCACTTCAGAGTACCCACCCTTTTTGGAGTCCTTGGAGGGGGTGTTGGAGAGCACTCCTTTCGGGGAATCCCTCGTTCTACTGGGGGATTTTAATGCCCACATGGGCAATGACAGCGAGACGTGGAGGGGACTGATTGGGAGGAATGGCCCCTGATCTAAATCCAAGTGGTGTTTTGTTGTTGGACTTCTGTGCTCGTCATGGATTGTCCATTGTGAACACCTTGTTCAGGCATAAGAGTGTCCACAAGTGCACTTGGCACCAGGACACTCTAGGCTGTAGTTCGATGATCAACTTTGTAGTCGTATCGTCGGACTTGCGGCCGCATGTCTTGGACACTCAGGTGAAGAGAGCGGCGGAGCTGTCAACCTTTCACCATCTGGTGGGGGAGGATGCCGGTCAGGCGTGGCAGACGCAAATGTGTTGTGAGGGTCTGTTGGGAACGTCTGGCGGAGTCCCCTGTAAGAAAATAGTTTGATCCTGATTCAAGGGCCGGGATGGGCAATCCTTTTGTGTTGCGTGTGTAGACCCTAGACCGGGAGTAACAAGGCCTTTTTGGCCTGTGGGACTACAGAGGCAGCTGAAGGGTATCGGCAGGCTAAGCGGAATGCAGCTTCGGTGGTCGCTAAAGCAAAAAACTTGGGCATGGAATGAGTTTGGAGAGACCATGGAGAATGACTTCCGGACGGCTTTGAGGAGATTCTGGTCCACCTCAGGAGGGGAAAGCAGTGCTCCATTAATACTGTGTACAGTGGAGATGGGGGCTGCTGACCGCGACTCAGGATGTTGTGAGGCAGTGGAGGGAATACTTTGAAGACTTCTCAATGCCAGCAACACGTCTTCCGATGAGGAAGCACAGTCTGGGGACCCCTAGTGTTGGTTCTCCCATCTCTGGGGCTGAGGTCGCTGAGGGGGTTAAAAAGCTCCTCAGTGGCAGAGCCTCGGGGGTGGATGAGGTCCACCCAAAGTTCTGCAAGGCTCTGAATGCTGTAGGGCTGTCTTGGCGGACACGCCTCTGCAGCATCACGTTTATCGATTCGCAAGAAAGCATAGATTATAAAAAACTGATCAAATGAAATTCAAATGTGACCTTCATGTTTCCCATCACCATGTTACCATTTAAATAAAAAGGTCAGAAAGGTACAGTCTTACCTAATTAATCCAAGCCATCCCGACAAAGGCTGAAGCTTCACGTTTGTCTCTGACAGATCTGCATCTTCTTTTAGCTCCACTAGAATAATCCTAGACATTAAAACACAGAGATGAAAAGTGTGACTTTGGAAGATCAAAACTAACTATAAACTGAAGGGCTTAATTTAAGATTATGAGTCTGAACATTTTAAATGTAGCTGTTTTCACATTTTATCAGGTTTTAATAACTAAGTAACAAGAATAGTTCAGTCTCATATAACCAGTATTAAACAGTCATAGTGAGTAAAGCTCCCGGTGTGACGTACCAGGATGCAGCTGTTCCCCTCTCTGACACACAGCTTCAGTTTGCAGTGTAGGTAGACGTCAGTAGAGTTCCCAGTGAACTGGATCATGTCGAAGGAGAGGAAGCTGGAGGTTCCATCTCCGTTTCTCTCCACTATTGCCGTCTGATCAGCAGCGCTTGCACAGCTGATCACACACAAGAACAAACTTTCTCAGCCTCCAATAAGATATGACATCATGAATGAATCCCAGTGAACAGCTGCCATTTGTCAGTGTGTCTCATCTATTCTTGATCAGGTCATGTTTTGCAGTGCTAGAGGACGAGTCCTGATCAGTTGCCCAGCAGGAGTCTGTAACCACGACGATCAAGTCTGCATCCAACCCTCTGGTGTCCAGCTCCACCCAGATCTTCTGGTTCAGCACCACATCGCTGTTGAAATCCACAGCTTGTGGGAGGTAGACGTCGGTGTAGGCCTTCATGGTTACAGTGTAAGTCCACTCTCCAGATGTGATGTGCTGGATCACAAAGCTGCAGACAACACACATAAACACTTCAGCTTCTCTGACTCACAAACCAGCCGACAAGTTTCACATTGTAGTTAAAGTGGACCTACCAGCCAGAACACATCTGTCTTTGATCCTGAAGGACATAGTCTTGATTTCTGGCTAATTACGGATGCAGAAGAAGTCGATATAAAACTGATCATGACGAGTGATCAAAAGAAATGTTCTGGGCTACGATGGTGTTCTTGTAGGTGACTTGGCTGTTATTGGCCCATAGGGTAAAACATTCAGATGGATCTGAATAAGTTCCTTTAACATGTTGCATGTGTTAGATGTTAACTGGAGCTCAACAGATGAACAACATAAAGCAACAAAAGATACTAAAGAGGAGCTGAAGAAGCTCAGTAGAACAATGGAGGGCATGAATTTGCTAGCAGAGAACAGTGAGGTTGAGGAGAGGACCCACTGTGATCACTACACCACAGGTGTTGGTGGCGTCGAAGCTGAAAGTCACCATGTGGCTCTGCTGGTCCATCTCACCCTTACAGGTCTCATCATTGAGGTTTAAGAGAGAGTAGTCAATGTGTTTTTCATCCAGGAGACAACCCACCAGACTGACTGAGGCAGAGTTCTATGTGCAGACCGTTGAATCACCTGAAATTGAAATAATTCATTCATTCATTCTCTGTACCGCTTTGTCCATTAAGGGTTGCGGGTAAGCTGGAGTCTATCCCAGCATTAACAGGTGAGAGGCAGGGTACACCCTGGACAGGTCACCAGTCCATCGCAGGGACAAACAACCATTCACACACGCACTCATTCTTAGGAAGAATTTTTACCAAAAAACATAAATAAATAAATAAAAACTGTGACATGTTTTTCTTCAAACATTTAGTCCTATTATGTTTCAGTCACAGCTGTCGTACCCAGAAAGTTTAATCATCATCAAATTAACAAACATATAATCCCGTTTTAATGCAATAACCATCCACTGCTCTCCTGCCATGACCAATACAGCGGACGCATTGATCATATCCTAGCAACGGGCTGAAGCTGCATCTGTTTTTGCCAAAGAAGAACAATTTCTGGTTGCGAGGTCACGTGACTTCCGGAATAGATGGCGGACACATTGATCATATCCTAGCAATGGGCCGAAGCTGCATCTGTTTTTGCCGAGGAAGAACAATTTCCGGTGGCGAGGTCACGTGACTTGGGGAATAGAGTTGAGATATGGCTGCACTGTTGTGGAGCCATAACTTGTGTTTACATATTTTTCAGACTTTGTGTACCTGAGGGGTATTGCACGAGACCAAGATAAGGGATTAAGCTGGGATATGTTGGTTATCCTGGCTGAATTTAGCCCTAAGTCAGTTGCATGAAAGCAGCTCAAACTAATCCTGGCCAAGTTACTCTGGTGATTTATCCGCTGCAGCTAGCCTGCTCCAGACCAGGCTAACTGCTAAGGCTAAGATTAATCCTAGCGAGTCACCTGCATGTCCAACGTCAATTCTGTGAGGAATTAATGTGTTTTACAGCATGTCCATGGTCTTCCTAAGTATGGCGCGTCATTTTAATCATCCAGTATTAAAATATTACATATACAGTCACTGTACATTTAATCGAAATCTGTTCGTAATCGCAACAGCCTTTTTATATGGATTCGAGTTGTAGTATTATTATTCTATTCTATTCTACAGTCATTTAGCAGACGCTTTTATCCAAAGCGACTTACATTTGAGAGTAAGAACAACACAAGCATGAATTCAAACAAGATGGGACGTCATAATTAAGTGTTAGTCAGACCGCTTTTGAGTCCAGTTAGACCCAGGTGCTGTCGTGTAGTACTAGTGCAGTGCATATAATTTTTTTTTTTTTTTTTAGTCATTTTATTTAAATACAGGATCACGATTTCATCACACAATATCAACTTGGTCATAAGTGCATGATTTCATCAGGCCAAGTGTTATATTGCTATGCTAATGAAGACTGCTCGTCAAATTGCTGTCAGAGGTTTTATAAATATGTGTTTTATTGCATTAATTGAGATTACAAAACACAGCGGATGAGGTTACAAAGGTGTATTCAAAGAAATCCGTGACGAGGGCAATGTAGAATATTCAGGTCCAACTCCCCTTCACCTGTTCCCTCTTCATAATGGCTTGCCCTTTTTCGGAGGATGTGCTGGACGAGGAAACCCGCATCCTCAGAAGAGCATTCAGACGTGAACGAGTCTTCAGGGACAGGTCACATCCCCTGGCCTTTGGAGATGTCATTGAGAGATACAGATTTTCGGTTACTGGATTTCCAGGTCCAGTTTTCTGAGTGTCCGGCGTTTAATCTCAAGATCCAGCTCCATTCCTTGGAGCTTGCTCTTTTTGAGTCAGCTTTTAACATCTGCCAGCTCTATCTCTCTCTCCAGGTGCCCTGAATAAAGCGTTCTGACAGTTTGTGAAGTCTGTAAAGGAAATGTCAATTAGCACAGCAGGATTTGTGCATAACGTAGATGTACTTTAGCCAATACCCAATGTTACCAGGCCGCTTAGGAGACTGTGCAGCATCCGGGTCCTGCTACACATTTTCTATTAGCACCACATCACTGACTTCATATCCTTCATGGATTAAATAAGCAGGCCAATCCCATAAAACTGACATGCCTCAAGCCTTCTGGACTTCACTGACACAGTCTCCTCATCTGCAGACGTGCATTCTGCAGCTGCAGATGTGCCTTCCCCCTGCCGTATACATGCAGCGAGAGGACTCGGATTAAGATTTCACAGAACATACCAAGCCTGTGATTTCGAGACACTGTACTAACCGGATCATCTTCTGGTGGCTCCAAAAGTGTAATTGTGTTCCCAGACACTGCAAGGTTATCCAAAGTCAGACACTATATTATATTTGATTGTGTTCCATGTGCAGTAGAATTGCAGTATGTGATGTACCTTGTATGAAGCGGACAGTTTCTGTGGCTGGGACAGAATCAGTTATTGTCCCTCCCTGGATCCCCTCCATCACTGGCCTCCCTTTATTTAAATGGAGTGCCAGTTCCTCTGCTGGAGTCACATCCTGGCTTGGTGGGCCGCCCCCTGTACCAGTTCTATAGGCCTTTTTTTAACTGCTACAATCATACAGACATTGAACATGTCAGCAGACACCTCATCTATTCACCTCATTTGTTCACGGTTATCTACTTTGGAGTCACTTACCAGCCTGCAAAATGTTCTTATATTTAATTTTTTCTTGCTGCCAGGTCCTTTTATGGCCAAACAGGTTTGTCCTTTATGAAGGACAGAAAGATGAAATAGATAAAAACGTTACATGAGGAAAATAGATTAAATGACACATTGTGGATAATTGTTTGCACCTAATCATACTCTACATTTCCTGAGTAATATGCACCTGCTTGTCACTCTTAAAGTATACAACAATTAGTGGATTTGAAAAGTAACTCCTTTAATTGTAGCCTAATTATGACAGTTCCAGTGGAGCACTGTTTAATAATTGTACAGTTTTTGACTACTTACGCATTGAGCCGGTCGGCTATTGTCTGCCAGGCTCTCTCGCGTTCTTTACTTATGGCATTGGTATTGCCTTTTTTCCTTATAATATCCTTTACTTCGTCAGAGAACTCCGTCAGGAGCTGTTGTTCAGCGGCCGTGACGTAGGACGCGCGACTTTTATCCATTTCCCCATCGGTGATTCTGTGAGTGATCGCGAGGTCTGCTTCAGTATGCCGTGCACACGCACTTATCCCAACTATCTTCACCTGGCTTAACCTAGCCGCACCTTCTCATCCTGGCTCAGCAAACGTGCAACCAATTAAGCCAGGATAGGCCGCGCAAGCTAGGTCAAGCTGGGCTTGCTTAATTATCCTGGATTTCTTTATTCTGGTTTTGTGCAATACCCCTCAGGTCTTTTAATTATTGTTGTCTTAAATGTGTTTGTTGATGATAGAAATTGTTTTACTGAGCTGTTAGCTGAGATTCTGGACTTTCTGTGGATACCACACATGTTTACAGTTACATCTACAGACCTGACGCTACACCAGGAAACGAGATGTTAACCCCTTAACTCCCGGTAGCGGAGGCTGCAGGTGCAGAGGTGAAGCTAAACAGTCAAACTAAGAATGAAAGATCAGAGAATATATAAGCCAGAAATCTGGATAATGAAGCACTGAAGGTTCATGGATGGAAGTTATTGTGAATATTTCTCTCTCCTCACCATCTAGAAGTTGTGAGATTCTAATCCAGCTTTCTGTCTGTTCACCTGATGCTGATATTCATCAGATATTGTTCCTTCTGTGTTTAAAAGGAAGCAGCTTCACAGCTTTAAATTAATCCTGCTGACTTTTTACCTTTTAGTTAGTAAATCCCAAACATTTCATCCTTCTTTGCCATAAATATTTGATTTTATAAATATATATGAAGAAATATTTTAGCTGTTGCTGTTTAAAGAGAAAACTGCTGCTAAATCTTTTTATGTGTTTAGGGCAGGGGTCTGCAGCCTTTTCAATTCAAAGAGCCTTTTTTTCCTCAGCCAGCTAAATAAAACTCCTTTCAAGCTGCAAATGTTACAAGACTTTTCAAAAATACAACTTAATATATTTTTTTTAATGAAGAGCCACCATAGGATATTTATTTTTAAAGAAGCACATTTTTATTTCCATTTTTAGGTTTTAAAATAAAGAAAAACATAAAACCTTTATTAAAAGACGATAGACAGACTTTATTCTAAGGGATGTAGATATTAGTGGAAAAATTAAAAAGTAAAGTAAAATAAAAAAAATTTTTAAAAAGAGTCCCTGGTTTCCAACCAAATGACAGGAACGATAGATTTAAAAAATATATATATATTTTAGCCATGTATTCAGAGGCATTGTGGAAGGTCCAGGGAGCCACTTGCCTCTCTGGAGCTGCAGGTTGAACACCCCTGATGAAGTGTTTGAAAACCAAAATTTACTACATTTTTTATATAGCTGTAGGCCTTCTTTTAAAGGAAAGAGACATTTTGAGCGTAACAATGTGATTAATCGCAATTAATTGCAACATGTCATGCGATTAATATACATATATATATATATATATATATATATATATATATATATATATGTATACACACACACACACAAACACACATATATATTTGTATGTGTATCTCAGCAGGGATTATGCTGGGCTCACACCAAACGATTTTCACGGTCGCAGACGAAAAACGGAAGTCCTTAGGAAATCTTAGGAGTTTTGCTGAAACACAGCGCGCTCCCGTCATCTCGGTCGTTAGGTGTGAGCTGGTAATCTTCGCTGTTTAACGTCAATCTTTTTCTAGTCTTGGATCTGCGACAATTTCTAACATGTTAGGTATTATCGCAAGTCGCAGTGACGAAACATGATCAACAACCAATAGATGAGCTCTGACAAAGGCAGAAACAGGAATCCTGACATTCAGACCACCGGCAAAAACGGACAGGGAAAAAGAAAAAAATAGACAAGCAAGAAGCGGTGACGAAACGTCGTCGGTGGACCGTCCAGAAAGAGGAGCGGGTGGTTATTAGAAGTAAATGTCTGCTGTGGATCATTTATGTGTTACAGTATAATGATCTAACAAATAAGAGAATTTTAACTCATTCATCCCTCATGGAGATGCAAAGCCACACTTAATAATGATGATGTGTAATTCCCTCCTGGAGGGAAACTCTCCCCTTGCTTGCTTTACTTTTTGCAGATCAGCCCTGTTCCATATCAACTGTCCAACATGTCACAAAAAATGCTAAAAGAATCTAGTTGCAGTCTTGTAATTTGTGACCCTATAGATTCACAGTCTTTGTCAAATCTCAGTCAGAGACTAGGCTGAGACTTAAGACTCTAAACATTGGTCTTTAGATGTCTTGTCTTGTGCAAATCTTTTAAAAGTCTTCTGGTGTAAGCCCAGCCTTAGTTGCATGCTCATAATCAATCAAACACCAAGTGTGGTTGTTATTTCCACTCTTCCACTGCTCCCAAGGCGTAGTCTTATGTTTGATGGGAGGCCTTGTCTCACCAGTTCCCCTTTAAGCTGCACAAAGAGAAAAACAAAAGTGCAGTTATATGTGTATAAGTGAATTTTTAAAGTAAATATTTAAATACATAGATACTGGGAAAATTACACAAAAAGAAAGAATGTTGGTTTTTGATAGATCCCTCATAAATCGGTCCAAGCATCACTATTTGGCCAACTCCAAACAGTTGCAGAAGAGGAAACAACCTCAGTTTAGATAATTGTTATTGTTACTCTTTGTAGTACAGGAAGAAACTGACTTGTGTAAGTATGGCATCACTGTTGTTTTTCAATGACAGTGTAGTCGAGATCCTCACGGTGATAGAAAAAACAGCAACTGCAACACAGTGAATTTACTTTACAATGCAAGCCAGAATAGTTCACATTACAAGTCCTATTACATGATTCTTTTCCTGATGATGATGTGGTCTACACAGCATAACTTCAAGTACCATTGGTCTAAGTTGGTTAAATGAAAACACCCATATGTAGATTGAATTATGGAAAACGTTTCCTTTTATCATACTTACATGGGCCAGAGGCAGGTGTTGTAATTAGTGTAGTATTACATGGGGTCATGGTTGTAGCCTGCATGGTTGTTGTAGTTGGTGCAGCTGTAGTTGTCATGTTTGTAGGCAGTTCAGTTGTTGTAGTCAATGTAGCTGTAGTTGCTGTGGTTGTATCCTGCATGGTTGTTGTATTCAGTGTAGCTGTAGTTGTTGTGGTTGTAGGGTGTGTGACTGTTGCAGTCATTGCTGCTGGGGTTGTGGTTGTAGGTTGTGTGGTTGTTGTATTCGGTGCAGGTGTAGTTCTCATGGTTATAAGCTGTGTAGTTGTTGTAGTCAGTCCAGCTGTAGTTGTTGGGGTTGTAGGCTGTGTGGTTGCTGTAGTTGTTGCGGCTATAGTTGCCGTTGTTGTAGGCTGTGTGGTTGTTGTAGTCAGTGCACCTGTAGTTGTCACAGTTGTGAACTGTGTTGTTGTTGTTGATGGCGCAGCTGTAGTTTCTGTGGTTGTAGGTTGTGGGGTTGTTGTAGTCAATGCAGATGCAGTTGTCATGGTTGTAGGCTGTGTGGTTGTTGTAGTCTGTGCACCTGTAGTTGCTATGGTTGTAGGCTGCGTGGTTGTTGTAGCCAGTTCAGCTGTAGTTGCCATGGTTGTAGACTGTGTGGTTGTTGTAGTCAGAGCATCTGTAGATACTGTGGTTGTAGGCAGCGTGGTTGTTGTAGACAGTGTAGCTGTAGATGTGGTTGTAGGCTGTGTGGTTGTTGAAGCCAGTACAGCTGTAGTTGTCATGGTTGTAGACTGTGTGGTTGTTGTAGATGGTGCAGCTGTAGTTTCTGTGGTTGTAGGTTGTGGGGTTGTTGTAGTCAGTGCACCTGTAGTTGTCACAGTTGTGTACTGTGTGGTTGTTGTAGATGGTGCAGCTATAGTTTCTGTGGTTGTAGGTTGTGGGGTTGTTGTAGTTAATGCAGATGTAGTTGTCATGGTTGTAGCCTGTGTGGTTGTTGTAGTTGGTGCATCTGTAGTTGCTGTGGTTGTAGGCTGCGTGGTTGTTGTAGTCAGTGCAGCTGTATTTGTTATGATTGTAGACTGTGTGGTTGTTGTAGACAGTAAAGGTGCAATTGCTGTTGTTGTGGGCTGTGGGGTTGTTGTAGTCGGTTCAGCTGTATTTGTAATCGTTGTAGACTGTGTGGTTGTTGTAGTCGGTTCAGCTGTAGTTGTCATGGTTGTAGGCTGTGTGGTTGTTGTAGTCAGTGCAGCTGTAGTTGTCATGGTTGTAGACTGTGTGGTTGTTGTTGACAGTAAAGGTGTAGTTGCTGTTGTAGACTGTGTGGTTGTTGTAGACAGTGCAGGTGTAGTTACCATGGTTGTTGGCTGTTCGGTTGTCGTGGTCAGTGCATCTGTAGTTGTCATAGTTGTAAGTTGTGTAGTTGTTGTAGTCTGAGAAGCTGTAGTCGTGGTTGTAGGCTGAGTGGTTGTTGTAGTTGGTGCATCTGTAGTTGCTGTGGTTGTAGGCTGCGTGGTTGTTGTAGCCAGTTCAGCTGTAGTTGCCATGGTTGTAGACTGTGTGGTTGTTGTAGTCGGTTCAGCTGTAGTTGTCATGGTTGTAGACTGTGTGGTTGTTGTAGTCGGTTCAGCTGTAGTTATCATGGTTGTAGGCTGTGTGGTTGTTGTAGTCAGTACAGCTGTAGTTGTCATGGTTGTAGGCTGTGTGGTTGCTGTAGACAGTAAAGGTGTAGTTGCTGTTGTAGGCTGTGTGGTTGTTGTAGTCGGTTCAGCTGTAGTTGTTATGGTTGTAGACTGTGTGGTTGTTGTAGTCAGTTCAGCTGTAGTTGTCATGGTTGTAGGCTGTGTGGTTGTTGTAGTCAGTTCAGCTGTAGTTGTTATGGTTGTAGACTGTGTGGTTGTTGTAGTCGGTTCAGCTGTAGTTGTCATGGTTGTAGGCTGTGTGGTTGTTGTAGTCTGAGAAGCTGTAGTCGTGGTTGTAGGCTGTGTGGTTGTTGTAGCCAGAGCAGGGGTAGTTGCCGTGGTTGTAGGCTGTATAGTTGTTGTAGTCGGTGCAGCTGTAGTTGTCATGGTTGTAGGCTGTGTGGTTGTTGTAGACAGTGCAGGTGTAGTTGCTGTGGTTGTAAGCTGTGTGGTTGTTGTAGTCAGTGCAGCTGTAGTTGTCATGGTTGTAGACTGTGTGGTTGTTGTAGACAGTGCAGGTGTAGTTGCCATGGTTGTAAGCTGTGTGGTTGTTGTAATCAGTGCAGTTGTAGTTGTCAATGTTGTAGGCTGTTCAGTTGTTGGAATCAATGATGTGATTCTCACAGAAGGTGTTGTAGTTATTGATAGGCCTGTGGACAGAAGTAACCATAAAGAACAGATCCCACAGGAACACCAACAATCCAGCAAAAGATGAGGAAGGAGAAAGATTTCTACTCACTGTTTTTGACTGTCACAATGACACATCGAAGCTCAGAGTGATACAGAGCGCCACCAGATGTACTGCTGAAGTAATTCAATACAGCATCTAAATTACCGACATTTATTAAGAAATTTCTTTTAAAAAAATTTTAAAAAATCTTTTCAAGCATACCTGTTTGTTTTTCACACTCTTTAATTTCAATTCTCAAAAATTATTACCCTCAGCTGATTCTATTTTTGTGTAAAGGAGTCTAAATTTTCAGGTTGGAATACGGGACCTTTCTCTACTTTTGCTCCTTAATACAAATCTAAAACTAATCTGTTAAATACAACTTGTGCTTTTGTGATAACCATTCCCTGTTGTGGGGATGCAGAAAAGTAAGAAAATAGATTATTTTTTAACAAAACTTTTCAGTTAAAAACATTTAATAATTTTAAACATTTAAGATTAGCCTCACATATCCAACAGCTTTATTGTGTTATGCTGCCCTTTAGCTTCTAATGGAGAAACGACCCATAGGGTAACGGTAACTGAGTTACTTCATTTAAAGAGTAATGCATTATACTAAGGCTACTCAATTTGGTCCTGTGAAGACCAGAATCCAGCAGGTGTTCAATGTATTCCTGTTTCAACACACCTGAATCAAATAAAGTGGATCTATCACCCTATCAGGTTCTGCACAATGACTCATTAATTTGACTCAGGTGTGAGTATTAGTTACTGACAAAAGTAACAGCATTACAGTAAACAGTTACTACCCTTTTAATACTGCTTATGTTACATTTGACAACCAACCCAGAAGAGGATGTGACAACCATTCCGAAAACAAGATTTTTTTGGTTACAGTTAAGCTACCTAGCATATTCTGTAGTCTAGCAATTAGCATACTTTTAAATGGTAAAAAGATCCTTTTTTTCTAAAAGACTTAGAAAAGGATCACAGAAAAAGTTTTGATGTGAGAAAACACCTCTCACTTCAGTGTCAAGTGTCAAACTACTGACCGTGTAGCCAATCTGTGAACACTACTTTGGAAATTTTAGCAGCAAATATTTAGCAGTGATGATTTAGCAGCATGTGATAACCAACCTTGTTCTTCCCAAAACTTTTCACATAAATACTTTTTTCCCCCTCTGTAATGTAAAAAGACACTTATTTTGACAACTCTTCTATCATTATTGGGTCAAGCTGATATGTCATTTAGACTTTTTTCAGCTGTAAATCTCAAAGCCTGTAATACCACAAGATTTTTCACCAGTGTTTGTGCTCAGTATTGTGAGCAAACTAAAGCTGAAGTTGGGTGGCCCTCCCTATCTGTAATGTATAAGAGACATGAAGCTTGTTTTACTCCTTAATGTCATAAATAAAATAACATTTTCACTAAATACTGTCAGACTTCATGACTGTCAGATATACACCATCTATTAAGATATTTTGCTATTAATCAACCTTGTACTGTGCAAATGTGTTCTTTTCTTTTTAATACAAGGTATTTCTACACTTTCCAATATTGTGACCTTTCTGGAACATGATACTGACTTTGCACTAACGACGAAACAGATGGGATGGCTTTCTCCATCTTCTTGATCCGATGGCGTCCAATTTAGGGTAAACTGCCGTGAGCCTGTTGAATTCTGGATTACGTTGTATGGCCCACTGAACAGCAGTTCAGAGATCCTTTTACAAAGAAAAAATAAAACAAACAAAAATGTTAGTTTAAGTAATCCTATATTTAGAAAATTTCCCCCCATTGGAACAATTTTCCTTTCCTTGATTGCACAATTCAAATGCTCATGACTCATAACTTTGAAACTTTGCTTCCGTCTTGGCAGATTTAACAGGATGCTTTTAATATATTCACTTATCTGTTCATCTGTGGGATGTTTTGCAGCTAGCTGATGGATTGGTTTTTTTTTTGTTGTAGTAGTTTACCCAGCTTTTAATATAAATTGTGTAAGAGTTTAGCTAACATTGTCGTGTCTTGACAAACCTGGTTTGTCTATTTTTGTTGTTGTTTTGCATAACAATCTTTGTTATTTTAACATTTAGAATATCAAGTGTTTTACTCACGTGGAGTTAGCAGCCTCTGCTCTGATGGTTATTTCTAGTGCCTGATTAACAAAGGTGAACAGCTGAGCTCTGTTGGCTGGAGTTGGAGATAGAAACTTGGGCAGAAAGTCTCCCTCTGTGCAGGATGGTACAGAAGGATCCACTGGAGCAACATAAAAGCAACACAATGGGATAATTTATTTGTTTATTTGTATCAAGGATTCCCATAGTCTTCCTGGGGTCCACTTATAAAGCAACAATACAATAAATTAGCTTCAAACAAATTAGTAGTGACAATTTTACACCCACAACTCAAAATCCCCATCCCACCCCATTTTCCTTTTCACTCCACACATAAAAGAAAAGTAAAAGTACCATAATAATTATAAAAATTACCAACAGGAAATTTACTTCTTTGTAGTTACAAACCAAGGCAATCAAAATATGTGATTGTACCTATCAAAACAAATTGAATGGGTATCTTGCTGATTGCGTCGTTGGTAGTTTTCACCACCAATGAACCATTGGTTTGTGTCAGGCTGATGGTCTGACTGGGAAAGTCCTCCATCACCAGCTGCACAGCATACGGACCTTCATTGCTGCTGTTAGTGGGGCTGAATGACAGCGTACAAGACTGCATAGGAAATAAAAGAGAGGTAAGGTTAAACTGACCAAAGTACTTTCTAACACATGATAAATGTTTATGTTTATATGTTTTTAAGTTCCTTACTTCCGATGGAGATCATTTTAACCTTATATTCAACTACACATAGCACAATGACAATGACTTAAAACTGAGAAATGTCTGATTTTCAACTGTATTTCTTCATTTTGAGTTCAAGGACCACTTTTAAAAACTTTAGAAAAGTTACGCTAAAGAGAAAAAAATATATGTATCTCATAGTGGACGATTTCCTATGTGACATGAGAAACAGTTGTTACTTACAGGTGAGAGGCTGAGGACAGACGGTGGTGTGCAGGGGTTACACTCTGACAATGCATCACTTCCATATCTGCATGTGACCGCATCTCCATCTGGGTCAAATGCCAATAAGTTCAAATCTCTTTGACAGTTTGAAGGAACTCTGAAAGAAAGAAAAATAAATAAATAAACCCCTTTCATGGAACCAAGCAAGAAAATTAAATTCCTGTGGTTCAACAGATGCGTCAGGTGAAACTCATGAAGGAAGTAGAAATTCTGAGTAACTTGGCTGGCCTGTTTATCAAAGTGTAGCAGTAGGAAAATTTCATTCCCTTCTCTGCTTAAATTTAGCCCTTGAATTACATGAGAAGCCAGGCAATAATTTAAGCTGGCCAGTTTCTATAATCAGATTTTTGCTGCTACAAACTCAGTGTGTTTTCAGTCTTGAGTCTCCATCTACCAGGGCCGCTGCTTGCCCTGCGGGTGCCCTGAGCTCATTTCAGCTGAAAGCTCATTTCATACTGGGAAAAGCTATTAAAAAATGATAAAATAAAAAGAAGTCCCCAAAAGCCACATCTCTGACTCTTCAGGTCTTAGTTAGCATGTTAATTGTTAAATCTCTGACACAACAATTAGAAAAAACCTGAACAAGTATGATTTGTTTTGAAGCATTGCCCAGAGAAGGCCTCTTCTTTCTTAAAAGACCATAGCATCACAGCCTAAATTAGCAAAGATGCAACAGAACCAGAAGACTTCTGAAACAATGTCCTCTGGACAGATGAGAGCTTAATGTTTTTCAGCTGCTCTAAAAAGTTCTAAAGACGTAGCCTACTGACACCAACATGTAGCACAAGTAATAGAAAAATAATAGACACAAACAGAGAGCAGGTTTACCTCACAGCTGGCATGATGGTGGTCTGCGGTGATGTGTTGGCTTTGCCGGTGTCTGATCGGTTTCTAAGTTCAACACTAGTCACAGCTTTCCAACTTGCAATGCCATTTTTAATGTTGTTAATCCAAGCGCCACCATCCAATCTGCAAAGGAAATACATTCTCTTTAGGTGCAAGTCAGACAGTATTTATTACATGTGGATAAATTGTCGGGAGATGAAAGAACAGCAAAGCTGAGCACTTGCTATTTTGTTTTTGTTATTTCTTCTCAAATAATTTTACTTTAAAATACAATTACAAAATACCCAGAAATGATTTGTACTGTTGAGTTAAACTCACACAAGCTGAAATGGAGCGTTGCTGGGAACCAGCCGAGTCATGACTCCCTCCCTCTGACACCAGTCTTCGCTGCTCGCCTGATCCACTATTTTTAATGCGACGGTCTGACTTCCACAGTTTCCAGTGCAATCCCACGTATCTTCATCTGTACATGAGCGGAAGCTGAGCTTATAGCGAACTGTCACCTGCACATGTAAAGTGAAGTGGTGTTAAGTATAATCAAAATGCAAAAGGCAGAAACAATTTGTAACAAAGAATTTATACGTTGACTGATCCATCAGCAAGAGTGTCCTTCGGGTAGTAGGTCATCATAGTGCCATAAAAATGACAAGCTTGTGTGCTGCTGATGAGCAGCAGCAGCAGCAGTACAGACGGCAGCATAGTGAATGTCTCTGATTATCTGTGCATAGGCTGTAAAGTAACAGACACAAGTATGTATTCTTCCTGTGACAGCCTCTTTCCACTCCCTTTTTGCTGTTTTCCATCTATTGCACATAGATCATTCAGTGTGCATTTTGGCAAAAGACCAGGAAATAACCTGGTATGAGGAAATATCGAATAGGTGAAAAGTCAGAGATGGCAAAAGCTAATGTGCAGTTAAAGCAGATTTTTAAAACCAACCCCCATGACAAGTTCTATATGAACTGTTAAATCAACTTTAAAATAAAATGTATTTCTTTATTTACTTTTTTATGGGACATAGTCTTCTGCTTGTCTTTGGTCTGCTTGTATCAGTCTGTTGTTTGTGGTCCCTGGAGATGGAACTATGTTGTTGTCTTTTTGTGCATCTGTGTGTCCTAGTGATTTTTACAACATAGCTTGTAAGATTACTGGGACACACAAACCCCTCCACCATGATCAGGTGGCAGCTCGGAGAGGGGAAAAAAGGTTTTATTACAAAAAGTGACATCTTAAACAGATATGCAGCATCTGTAAGGTCTCTGAGCCAATTGTACAGAATCCCACCGACGATCCATTTCAGTGGCCTTATATAGGTTGACAAAGAGTCTTTCTAAAATGACATCTGGAACCAGTTATGAGACTTGCATATTTCATTTTCAATTTTTCTTTCAAAGTTTATCTCAGACATGTTCTTTCTTTTACAATATTTACAATACTTTCATCTTGACATTTTATGTATGAAAAGGAGGCAGAAGTATAAACTTATATAGCCCTACCCCATTTCTATAATACACTGTAACACTGTGACACATATGAAGACACATGATACTGTATCCTATAGCGTTCATTGATTTTACCAAGCTCATGGGATACTGTCTATTCTAAAGGTTGCTGTGTTAGCTGGATCTATGTAATACTTACGGGAAAAGGCCCTTATGTCTAGTAAATCTAAATGTGATTACACTAATTACATGATTCAAAGTGGCCAGTGTGTGTAAAGATGAAAGTCTGGACTAATTTTTCCAGGTCCTGCTGAGACATCAAATCTTTTATCCTTGATATATTATTAAGGTGATAGTAGGCTGACTTACCTTAATGTGTTTTTCAAAGTTTAGGTCTGAGTTCATCAGTACACTCCGATCTCTGGCCTGGTTGATGGTTTTTAGGTGTATTGACTGAAGCTCTGTGGTGACCTTTAATTGTTTCTCTTTGGCTCCAAAGACCATCACCTCAGTTTTGTTTTTGTTTAACTGAAGAAAGTTTAGACACATCCAGTCATTAATTTCCTCAATGCATTTACCAAGAGCCTGTACAGGGCCTTGGTCTCCTGGTGACATTGTAATATATATCTGCTTATCATCTGCATAGCTATGGTAACTAATTTTGTTGTTCTTTATGACCTGTGCCAGTAGGAGCTGTAGACTACATCTGTAGGCTAGTGTAGATGTTAAACAACAAACAAGTTTCCCCAGGATGGAACCTTGGGGAAATCCACATGTAATTTTTGTCTCAAGTTTCTCTTTATACATGTCATAATGAACCTGTAGATTTCTTTTTCTTCATCTGCACTTGGCTTTCTGACACTTACTTTTTTCATTTTTTACCATTGTGGAATTTTTTTCTATGGAGACCTTTTCCTTCCAGAGACAACCTTCACCTTAACTGGAGCAATAGCATCCATAATATTGAACATTTTGACATAAAAACTAATTACAAGCTCATTGACTGAACCCCCTGGCAGGGCAGGTGTTAAAGTGAAGACCTGGTTTAACATTCCACTCATGTTTTCAGTTATACACCATTTTGTGATCACCTCCATTGACACATTTGTGTGGAACAGGAATTGTACTCTCAAAGAAAACACAGTAATGATAAGAGAGGCTCACATCACACAGTAACCTTGGAGAAGTCCAAACACTTAGAAATCAGTAAATCTAGAATGTGTTCTTTAATGTATGTGGGCTCTGTTATATGCTGAGTCAGGCCAAAGTTGTCAAGACTGTTACCCAGATCTTTAGTCGCTTTGTCCTGAGGGTTGTCTACATGGATGTTAAAATCACCAACAATAATTACACAGTCAAAATCTACACAAATTTTAGCCAGTAGTTCAGTAAAACATTAAAATATGCTGCACAGTGTATGGTGGGCATATATATATATATAGCCTATATATATATATATATATATATATATATATATATATATATATATATATTTATATATAAAGAGAGAGAGAGAGAGAGAGAGAGGCGCCGGTCTACCTCCACACCTTAATCCAGTGCTACACTCCCTCTCGACAGTTACGCTCTGCCAGCAAAAAATGCCTGGTACTCCCACCACAATGTGGCGCAAAATCAGTAGCTAGACTCTTTTCCTCTGTTGTCCCCCGGTGGAACGACCTACCAAACTCCGTCCTATATGCAAAGTCCTTTTCCACTTTTAAAAGCAAGCTAAAGACTCAGTTGTTCAAGGAGCATTTCCACACTTAGCTTAACTCTTCTACTCAACAGAATGAGTTAAAAAGATTTGTCCAGCTCTTTGGCACAAACAAGTACTGAATAAGCTGTGTGCACTTATGCCCACGAGGATGTTGTTTGATGCATTTGTGATCTTGTATTTAAACAAAAAGTTTTACAAAAAACATATGAAAAACTAAAAGAAAAACATTATGCAATGCCTCCAGCACTACATGACAGCACCTGGGTCCAACTGGACTCACAGCAGTCTGACTATCACTTAATTATGATGCCCCTTCTTGTTTGGATTCTTGCTTGTGTTGTTCTTACTCTCAAATGTAAATCGATTTGGATAAAAGCCTCTGCTAAATGACTGTAGAATAGAATAGAATAGAATAGAATAGAATAGAATAGATACTGACCTGTGTAAGAATGGCATCACTGTTATTTTCCACCGATGGAGGCGAGCGCTTGGTGGCCGGGCCTTTGCCCATGGGGCTCGGTCAGCCCGAAAAGGGTGACATGGGCCCCCCCATCCTGTAGGCTCACCACCTGCAGGAGGGGCCACAGGGGTCATGTGCAGTGTGAGCTGGGCGGCTACCGAAGGCGGGGACCCTGGCGGTCTGATCCTCGGCTGCAGAAGCTAGCTCTAGGGACGTGGAATGTCACATCTCTGGCGGGGAGGGAGCCTGAGCTGGTGCGCACGGTTGAGCAGTTCCAGCTAGATATAGTTGGACTTACCTCAACACACGGCTTGGGCTCTGGAGCCACTGTCCTTGAAAAGGGCTGGACCAGCTTCCATTCTGGAGTTGCTCTGAGCAGGATTAGGATTAGGGTTGTATGGCCCGCTGAACAGCAGTTCAGAGATCCTTTTACAGAGAGGAAAAAAAAAACAAAAAAAAAACAAAAGAGTTATTTAAGTAATCTTATGCTTAGGGAATTTCCCCCCAATGGAACAATTTCCCTTTGCTTGATTGCACAATTCAAATGCTCATGACTCATATCTTTGAAACTTTGCTTCCGTCTTGGCAGTTTTAACAGGATGCTTTTAATATATTCACTTATCTGTTCATCTGTGGGTTGTTTTACAACTTGGCAGTGACAGCTGATGGAGTGGGGTTCTTTTTTTTCTTTGTTATTGTAGGTTACCCAGCTTTAAATAAATAGATTGTGCAAGAGTTTAGCTAACATTGTCCTCTCTTGACAAACCTGTTTAATCTTTTTTGTTGTTGTTGTTGTTTTGCATAATAATCTTTGTTACTTTAACATTTAAACTATCAAGTGTTTTACTCACGTGGAGTTAGCAGCCTCTGCTCTGATGGTTATTTCCAGTGCCTGATTAACAATGATGACCAGCTGGGCCCTGGTGGCTGGAGTTGGAGATAGAAACTTGGGCAGAAAGTCTCCCTCTGTGCAGGATGGTACAGAAGGAGCCACTGGAGCAACAAAAAAGTAACACAATGACAATAGTTTATTTGTATCAAGGATCCCCATTAGCTAGTCTTCCTGGGGTCCACTTATAAAGCAACAATACGAGAAATTACCTTCAAACAAATTGGTAGTGATACAATTTTACACCCATAACTCAAGAACGCCAGCCCACCCCTTTTTCCTTTTCACACCAAAAGATAAGTGAAAATACCATAATAATTATAAAAATTACCAATAGGAAATTTACTTTTTTAGCAGCTCAAAATATGGGATTATACCTATCCAAACAAATTCAATGTGTATCTTGCTGATTGTGTCGTTGGTAGTTTTGAAGGAACTCTGAAAGAAAGAAAATTAAAAAAATAAACCCCTTTCATGGAACCGAGCCAGAAAATTAAATTCCTGTGGTTCAATAGATGCGTCAAGTGATAGTTTAAATGTTAAAGTAACAAAGATCAATATGCAAAACAACAACAAAAACAGACTAAACAGGATTGTCAAGAGAGGACAATGTTAGCTAAACTCTTGTACAATCTATTTATTTAAAGCTGGGTAACCTACAATAACAAAGAAAAAAAAGAACCCCACTCCATCAGCTGTCACTGCCAAGTTGCAAAACAACCCACAGATGAACAGATAAGTGAATATATTAAAAGCATCCTGTTAAAACTGCCAAGACGGAAGCAAAGTTTCAACGTTATGGGTGTACTATTTTGTTTTTTGTTTTTGTTTTTTTTTGTTTGTTTGTTTGTTTTCTCTGTAAAAGGATCATTGAACTGCTGTTCAGTGGGCCATACAACATAATCCAGAATTCAACAGGCTCAGGGCAGTTTACCCTAAATTGGACTCCATCGGATCAAGAAGATGGAGAAAGCCATCCCATCTGTTTCGTCGTCCAGGTGTGCCAGGGGTAACGAGACTACTTGTGTGAGTGTGGGAGCCTGTGAGAAATATATCTTCTGTAAACTCTGCTGTCTTCCCTGTGATGTCTGTTTTGACTTTGCTTGAGCCAGTCATCTCACTTTCTTCATCTTCACTGCTAATCACCTGTCTCACAGCCCAATGCTTTGCCATGATCTTTGACTGTCAGGATTCTATGGGTCATTTATTCTATGGGGGAGACCCTTCTTTGACATGAGGATGTTTTTACTTCCTCGATTTTTAATCCCAGTCAGATCTTCAGTCACACAAACATCACTGACCATCATAACACATAATTCATAAATACATGTAAATAACCTATGTAGAACACGTGGTGTCTGAGAAGGGCATTGCCACAGGCCCAGCCAAAGTTGAAGCTGTAGCTAAGTGGAAGCAGCCCACCGATCTTCCATCTTTACAATCCTTTTTGGGTTTCTGTAGGTACTACCGTCACTTCATAAAAAATTATTCCATCATAGTCCGGCCACTCACTGAGTTGTGCAAGGGTTATCCACCAACCCAGAAGGAATTTAAATCTGCCAAAACACCGGAGACGATTTATTACAAGGTTCATGAGTCTTTTGGAGACAGGTGAAATGACTCTTGTACTGAAGCTTGGTTGTCCCCTGACAATTTTAAAGCTCTGTGCAAACAACTCACCTGTGAAGGGTCTTCAGAAGGGAGTGTCAGCTATACAGAATCCTTGGGTATTTCCCCCTAAGGCCATTCCAGAGTACTATGCTTTTCCTACTCGCCTAGACCTGGGATGCTTAGTCCAGCTAAACAAAGCTGATCTTACCATAGCCCAAGACCAAGACCCAGTTAAGAAGTCACTCTGTGGTGAACAGATCTTTCGATCCGACGGGTGTACGGACTTGGAAGCTGTTTTGTTGCACAAGGAAGCGAAAAGGTTAGTGATGATGGATGGACTGCTTTACAGAAAGGTAAAGAGACACACGGACACAGAAATACATCAGCTTGTCTTACCCAAAGAGCATGTTCCCATGGTAATCAGATCACTTCATGACAAATTGGGCCACCTTGGGGTGGAAAAGACAATTTAGCTGATTCGGGATAGATTTTACTGGCCTAAGATGGGAAAAGAGGTTGAGCAGTATGTAAAGACCTGTGGGAGATGTATCACCCACAAAGCCCTGCCACAGAAAGCAGCACCATTAAACCAGATTACCAGCAAGGGCCCGTTGGATCTGGTGTGCATCGATTTTTTGTCCCTCGAGCAAGATTCTCAAGGGTATGCTAATATTCTTGTTGTGACAGATCGTTTTACCAGATATGCTCAGGCATTCCCAGCCAAAGACCAGGGAGCCTCCACAGTTGCTAAGATCCTCTGTGAGCGGTACTTTGTGCATTATGGACTGCCTGCACGAATTCACTCCGACCAGGGTCGTGATTTTGAAAGTAAGCTAATCAGTGATCTTCTGAAAATGTTAGGGATCCGTAAGTCAAGAACGTCTCCTTACCATCCCCAAGGAGATCCTCAACCTGAGAGATTTAACCGCACACTACTGTCAATGCTAGGTACTCTAGATCCAAAGCAGAGGCAGAAGTGGAGTCAAAACATCAGCCAGTTAGTGCATGCCTACAGCTGCACTGAAAATAAGGCCACGGGTTATTCTCCCTACCTGCTGATGTTTGGGAGGGAAGCTCGTCTGCCTGTAGATGTTTGTTTTGGAGTGACTGAGGATTGTGCTCAGTATGCAACATACCACCAGTATGTTGGTAAACTTAGAGGTGACCTAAAACAGGCCTACCAGTTAGCTACAGGGAAAAATCATCAAAGGAACAAAAAAGCACATGACAAGAATGTCAGAGAAGATGTTCTGGAGGAAGGAGATCGAGTCCTAATGAGAAATTTTGGCATGACTGGTAGACACAAGCTAAAAGAGAAATGGAGGACAGTTCCATATGTTGTTAAAGAAAAGCTGCATTAAAATACAACTAAACATCCCAACAACATCGTCTAAATGTTAATATAACACAGGCAGTAAAGCACATAACGCAAACTGAGAGGATAACAAGATGTTTAATTCCTGCTGAATATGGATTTCCCATGAGCCTTTGCACACTTGCTACTGTGGATCTGTGAATCCGTATAAAGTCCATGTCATTAGGATACTAAAGCTCTGTTAGATTTAATTATAGGACTTTGAGAGTAAAGAACTCAAAGTAGATGACTTCAGAACACAGGATGTCAGACATATTTAAGTTTGAGAAGAGCTCTTGTTCCCAAGATGCAATGTACAAATTAAAAATATAAGTAAAACTACTGTGCAAAATTAAAACGGAAAATTCCGTCCAATGTTTAAGCTACATGTGGCCCTATTTTTACACACTTTTCTAAGAGTGCAGTGTTTCTGAGTGTATTATGTGGTGACCTGGATTTTTACTTACATAATAGTGACTTACACAGTCTTCAAATTTGCATAGGCTAGCAAACGTGTTCTTCCTTAACTGGGATGGGTAGTTCACTTACATTCCACAGTTACAAGAGAGGCCTCGGGCAGCTGCAATGGTATCCCAAAGCATACCTGAGAAATTGGTTAGGATATGCAAATTTTGTGTAAGTTATTTTTATGTCAGAAGAAAAACAGGTCACCATGTAACACAGTCGAAAATGCTGCACTCTTATACAAGTCCATAAAAATATGACCAAATGTAGCTTAAAATTTTGAAGGAATTTTACGTGTTACCTTTTTACAGTAATTTTATTGTTTTGTTTTGGGGGTTTTTTTGTTTTGTTTTTTTTTTTTCGAACATTGCATGTCGGGAACAAAAACTCTTCTCAAATTTAAACGTGTCAGATGTCCTGCGTTCCGGAGTCATCTAAGATTAGTTTTCTACTCTCAAAGTTTTATAATTAATTTACTATGGGGTGGCAGATTGTTGATGACTGCGACCAGTTGTTAACGGCTGGTTCACATCTGCCTTCCAGCAATGGAAAGTGGTAACAAGTTTAAGCTCTCTTTCTGGAGACATGCTCTCGGCTTGTTGCTTAGAGGGCGCGTAGAGGGTTATAACAACTGAAATTAACTCAACCATGAACTAGTTCATAACTGAAATGACGAACTATGAATGTCCATCCATCCATTTTCTAGCACTTATCCGGGGTTGGGTCATGTGGGCAGCTGCCTAAGCAGGGAAGTACAGACCTCCTTCTCCCCGGCCACATTTGCCATTTTGTCTACGGGGGTTCCTTGAGGCATTCCCAGGCCAGCTAAGAGATGTAGTCCTTTCAGCGTGACCTGGGTTTTCCCCGGGCTCTCCTCCTAATAGAATGTCCCCGGAACACCTCACCAATTCAGGATGCATCCTTACCAAATGCCCGAGCCACCTCATCTGGCTCATCTCGGTGCGGAGGAGCAGCAGCTCTACTCTGAGCCCCTCCAGGATCAACAAGCTTCTCACCCTATCTCTAAAGGAGAGCCCGGCCACCCTGCTGAGAAAATCATTTTGGCCGCTTATATTCGCAATCTCGTTCTTTGGGTCACTACCCACAGCACGGTCAAACTCCTTCCCACAAAGTCCACAAAGCACATGTAGACTGATTGATTGAACTATGAAATTGATTGCTTGCTTAGAACAAGCACTTAGAAGAACACAGACCTGTTCATTTTTATCTTTTTTATTTTTATTATTAGGGAAATGCTTGATACATTCAGCACAGAGTGGCCTCCTCACTGAAACTTTGTAATAAAATTATTACAATATGGGAGTTAAATGAAATGGTTCTCCAAGATACTTTAGGCTAGATACAGTCTGTATGAACACTAGGGTGAATGACTGTGCTTTGAGCCACCTGTTTGTTGAAGCAGATGGGAAACTATCATGCAGTCAGTCAGTTGTACCCAATGAACTGCTCAGAAGATGCCAAAACAACAAAATGTTGTAGTTCAAGTCCTGTCAACTTTATAACTTCTTTTCTCTGGAATCTTCTCTGCCTTCAGGGTGTCTCATGTAAGACTGGAATGAAGCTCTAGGTGTCAATGTAAATTTGAAAAAACATCATAAAATGATGCTGAAAACTGCCTTTAATGACTGTTCAAACCTGCTTACTATCTTACATACCAAGCAGTTATAGCACACACCAGCTAAGTAATTTTTATTGGGATTATCATTAAAAAAGAAAATCAAAGATTAGATTTTAATAGTCAAGACTCTGTTTGTGTCACTTAGTCAGCAATTAATAATAACAGGACTTTTCATCCAGAAGGGCCCAAACTTATGCAAGTTGTTGTAGTTTAAATCAGATCAACGTGAGAGTAAATCAGAAATTTTTCAACTGCTTTATTACTAAAGCAACTTATTTTACACAATCATTCAACTTAGTGATCATAGAGGTTTTATCTAGCTAAAAGAAGATTTGGAAACACTTTTCAGATAAAACTCAATTACCAACAAATTCCTTTAATCTCTGTCCACTTGAATGAGCTGTAAACTCTGTCATTTGTTCATCCTACACTTACTGTAACATAACATAAACCAAAGCATCAGAATTCACACAAAATACAGCTTAAAAACTAAAAGTACTCATATTTTATTACTTCCCTGATCATGTTTTCACCCTGAGAAGCCATCTTTTTAAAAAGTGACTTTTAGACTTTTACCATTAAATCCCCTCATGACTCCAGACTGTGAATCACTACATCTTAGTATTAACTCAGTAATAATGGATTATTATCATCTTCGTGCCTAAAACATGTTCAGCTTCAACAACCTGAGAAAACTAATGACTCTTTGGTTGAAGACCTTCCCGCATGTGGATGTCTGCAGCCTGTGATCAGATATTTCTCGTTGGAAGGCCACAAAGCAAACAAAGTTGTTACAGCTACTTTAATTATTTTCTAGGAGGTCTAGAAATGACTCCAGGCATGCTGGGAAACGTAGTGATGCAGGATACAATAGTCGTACCTGATTATACTTCAAGTTTATGGAGTCGCAATAAACCATAGATTATAGAAAACTGGTCAAATGAAAACCTTCATATTTCCCATCACCATGCTACCACTAAAACAGAGAAAAGATGAGCTGTAGAATCGGTCAGAGACAACAGTGTGGTCCCATCTTCACATCACGTCCACTAAAGCAGCAGCTAATTCCAGCTGTGGAACTTAAAGCTTCATCACAGCAGCTGGAACTAAGCTCATCCTTCCACACATCCAAGCTCTGCATCTGGACCACACATATGTCAGGGATCATCACAAAGGTCGGCAGCCTGTCAGTCAGTCCATGTCACCATGGAAACCACCTGGGAAGAAAATCAGGTGAAAATGAGACAAATCTATCTTCTGTAAACCCTGCTACCCTGTCTATCATACCTGTTTTGGCTTGTTTAAGCTAATCATCTCATGCGTCTTCATCTTGCCTGCTAGTCAGCTCACCCCATGGATTTGCCCTGAGCTTTGACTGTCAGGATTCTAAGGGTCATTCATTTTGTAAAGGAGTCCTTTCTTTGAGATTGGGAAGTTTTTAGTTTTTAACTTCCTAATTTTTTTTTTTCCAGTCAGAGCTTTAGCCACACAAACATTACTGACCATCATCACACATAATTCATATATACAGGTGTTTATATATGTGAGGGTCATCTACTACAGTCTTACCTAATTAATCCAAGCCATGCTGACAAAGGCTGAAGCTCCACGTTCATATCTGACAGATCTGCGTCTTCTTTTAGCTCCACCAGAACAATCCTAGAAGTTAAAGAATAAAGAGATGAAGTTCAGACTTTAGAAGAGCAAAATATAAACTGAAAAGCTCTGATTTAAGATTATGAGTATAAACATTTAAATGATTTTACATTTTATCAGGCTTTAATAACTAAGTAACAGGAATAGTTCAGTCTCATATAACCAGTATTAAACAGTCATAGTGAGTGAAGCTCCCAGTGAGGCGTACCGGGATGCAGCTGTTCCCCTCTCTGACACACAGCTTCAGTTTGCAGTGCAGGTAGACGTCAGTAGAGCTCCCAGTGAACTTGAACATGTTAAAGGAGAAGAAGCTGGAGGTTCCATCTCCGTTTCTCTCCACCACCACTGTCTGATCAACAGCATTTGCACAGCTGCTCACAAACAAGAACAAACTCTCTCAGCCTCCAATAACATCAATCAGAAATTACATCATGAATGAATCCCAGTGAGCAGCAGCCATTTATCAGTGTGTCTCACCTATTCTTGATCAGATCATGTTTGGGAGTGCTGGAGGACGATTCCTGGCCTGTTGCCCAGCAGGAGTCCGTCACCACGGCGATCAAGCCTGCATTCAACCCTGTGGTGTCCAGCTCCACCCAGATCTTCTGGTTGAGCACCACATCACTGTTGGAATCCAAAGCTTGTGTTCGGTCGCCATTGGTGTAGGCCTTCATGGTTACAGTGTAATTCCACCCTCCAGATGTGATGTGTTGGACCACAGAGCTGCAAACAACACAGATAAACACACTTCAGCTGCTCTGACTCACAAACCAGCTGACAAGTTTCACATCATAGTTAAAGTGGAACTACCAGCCAGAACACACCTGTCTTTGATCGTTAAGGACATAGTCTTGATTTCTGGCTGAATATGGATGCAGAAAAAGTCGATGTAGAACTGATCATGACGAGTGATGATGGCAGAAGTAGTGTTCTGGTCTACGATGGTGTTCTTGTAGGTGATTTGGCTGTCATTGGCCTGCAGAGTCAAACATTCAGATGTAACTGAATAAGCTCCTTTAACATGCTGCATGATGTTGACTGGAGCTCGACAGATAAACAACATAAAGCAACAAAAGATACTAAAGAGGAGCTGAAGAAGCTCAGCAGAAAAATTGGAGGGCATGTATTAGCTAGCAGAGATTAAAAAGGTTGAGGAGAGGACCCACCTTGATCACTGCACCACAGGTGTTGCTGTTGTTGAAGCTGAAAGTTACCATGTGGCTCTGCTGGTCCATCTCACCCTTACAGCTCTCATCATTGAGGTGTAAGAGAGAGTAGTCAATGTTTTTTTCCTCCAAGAGACAACCCACCAGACTGACTGATGCAGAGTTCTGTGTGCAGACCGTTGGATCACCTGAAATTGACAAAAATGATAAAAAGATACAGTAAAATGTTTTCCTTCAAACATTTAGTCCTGCTATGTTGCTGTCACAGCTGTCGTACCCAGAGAATTTAAATCTTTGTAACTGGAGGCAAAAACAGCTCTACAGAGGCAGACTTTGTCACCGCTGGACTTCATGCCACAGAACTCATGATCACTGCAGATCTTGTCGGGACAAAAGACCTCAGGGGAAGCTGCAGAAAAACACATTGGTTAATAATTTTAAAATGCGAGCAAAAAGAAGTAGAAGTGAATTTAGATAAAGTGGCTCAGGTCTTACAGCACTCAGCCTCAGACCACCAGCCCTCCAGCGTGACGTTGCTCAGGCTGCAGGCTCTGGCGTAGGCCCACAAGAACTGACACCTGAGACCGTCCACTGCAGGATATTTGCACAAAGTCTCATTGCAGGCGGTTATGTAGGGAGCTGGATCCACCTCCGTGTTACAGGAGGAGAAGGGCGCCTCCTTTAGGATGTTACAGCTGTTCCACACATGGACAGAGAGAACATGAGATCAGCTTAACTGATAAGTTCCTTTATGTTTATCTTCCATCTATGAATATGTCATGTGACATGACCCATGTGATTCAATATGTCATTTAAATCAGAGTATAACAGCAGCAGATGTTTCCTGCTGTTTGGATGAATCTGCTCACCGTTCAGTCATCACGTTGCAGTCGATCGTACTGTCTGCAGCTTCAGAGTACACAGTGTCACAGCTGCAGGAGACAAACATATTCAGGACTGCTGCTCTGTTCTGGCTGCTTCATACAGCACATGTTTTATTTCTGGAACTCATTCATCAAGCTGCAGCACAGTAAAAGTCAGAGTAGGAGTTACCTAGAGGAGCTGTACTCAGAGGACTTTGAACTCGAAAAACTGTTGGAGCTTCCACACAGACCATTCAGAGATGATCCAACAGGTACTGAAATGTTTCAGGGCAGAAAAGGAGTCACAAAACCATCAATGTTTAAACCAGGCAGCTCACTAAAGAATAGAATACAGTTAACTGATCTCCATGACCACAATGGCACTTCTGTACCTTCTATGTGGATCTGTGCTGTGTTGCCATCAAAGAACAGAGAAGCAGAGCGTCCCCATGTTGACACCTGGGCATGGACTCCAGTTTGGTCCTTGGAGAGCTTGACACCATGAACCTCCTGGACCGAGCTGTTGAGGGTCAGCGGTGAGTTGCCCATCTGAGTCACAGTGGAAAGAAAAGATGGGGGAAACACAGATTTAAACATGTCCAGCACACACATCAACATAATTTCCTCACTTCATCAAACTGTTTCTAATGTCTCTGAGAGAAAAGATGAGAGCCTCCACCAGACTGTAGGGAGGATTTTAGATGTAACTACTCTGACTCATGGGCTGAAATTTAGGCAGCTTACCAGAACTCTGCCACCTTGTCCCAGGACAATGTCACTGCCACCCAGTTGCAGAGTCACACTGTCCACAAAGCTCACATCTTTACGACGCCGTTCACGGAAGTTGGCCAGAAACTGATAGGGAAAATCCCACGAATCCAACACCAGAGTGTAGGAACACCGACCTTCTGCAGAGGCAACACCTTTGTGAATGTCGATGACAGCTGGACCGGTCACAGTGCAGGTTTGGTTCATCAAGCAGCTGAGGGAGACAGAGACGAACATCATTAGTTGCTGCTGAGGGCTGCAGCCACCAGGGGGCGCTCCTTAGTTACAGACATTACACTGAGGACACCTGAGCACCTCACTGCAAAAAAACCTGCTGATCACAAAGTTTGTCAGCTGCATTAAACTGGGATTATCTGTAGCTGCAGATAAACAGCAGCAGGAAACTGTTATTATTTCATTAGTATCTGATTTATAAAGTAACTTAATCAAAGTGAGAAGTCTTTATCTGACTGATATCATCCTCTTAGTTTACTGATCAGGGCTGTGCATGCAGAATTACTGCTGAGGTACACCCAACACTTCCTGTACTAAGCAGGGATGGACTGGCCATCCCTGCATAATGACATAATGCATCCCCCATGTAGTTTCCTGTTTTTAAGTCCACCTACCTGCCCAGGGACCACATATGAAATTAGCTATTGGCTATACTCTTGCAATTAAATTAATATGCTTGGTCCCTATTCTTAAAAAGATAAATAAATACAAGTTGTTGTTTCAGCTTCCACATTAATTTTTCTCTTTACATTTAAACACGCAGGTGAACTTAGTTCCCACCTTTAAGTTACTTCTTAACTTAAACGTCTTTCCTATTTTTTTTTTTTTTTTTTTAGTAATTATAAAGTGAAGTTGTTTACGTGCCATGACCGTCACAACGTTCGCCATCTTTACATTGTGGAGAGATGGTGACAGATCTGTTGAGACTGCATATGACATCGGTGCAGATTTCCCAATTATAATTATATAGACCATCAACAAGATAGCCTCTACCTGAAAAGCAAAGGATTTTAATTAGTTTATAAACTCAAAGATCACTTTATTACTCACCTGCTGACACAAAGTAAACAACAATATTCAAATAATACTTGTAGACAGTGATTTACTGACCGAAGGCCCTGCATCCACTGATGTCAGTATAACCTTCTGAATGTCCTTCCCAGACCTGTGCCCCCGTCGTACCACTGCCTTCAACATAAGCACCAACGTCCTGGACAGAAAGAAACACCATCAATGTTTGCACAACAGAGACAGAAGTTTCAACTTGTAATTCATTCCATCATCCTGAAAGGCTCGAACTGTTCACACACCTGCAGAAACACACTCTTACCTTATAAAAAGGGCCAGACGTAAAGATGTAATGTAACCCCAGAGCTGTTTGATTTCCAAACCTCACAAGATGCACTGTAAGCTGTAATGAGAGAAAAGATTCAGTCATTAAGTCTGATCTGAAAGATTTTTAGAACCGTTGAAGTAACAGAAAATCTTCTTTTTATTTTCTGTTTTTGTGGGTTCTTTCATCTGTTTACTGAAAATAGAGAATACTTGTTCACCAAGATTTAAGTTTTTTCATTGAATATCACTCACTGATGTCCCGTTATGAATCATGCCAAATGTGATTAAACAATCCATTGAGTTTGTAATTGTTCTTGTTGATCCCTTGACGGCATTTTCCATGGATGATGTTTCTTCCATAGAAAAGGTAGCAGAACTGCTATCGGGTGCTGGTCCAAGAAGACAGTCATATGGGGTTGAAGGGTTGTAAAAGCTGTTGAAACAGATCACAAAGTCGCTGCTGTAGAAGCTCACCTGTCAAATATAAAACACACAAATCAAACAACATAAACAACTTTCCCAAAGTCTCCTGCACAGCTAAATCTTTAAATATGTTTTCATGCTTTTCCATCCGCAGGAGTGTCATTTTCACAAATGGTGCAAACAGGTTCCATCTAAATGGATTGATCATGTAACGCTAATGTAAGGCCTGCCTCACACGTTTGGTTAAGATTGTGTATTCAGGCAAAGAAAAGGAGTTTAGTTCACACTACAGTGTGTGTTGTTGAGCTATTTATGGTGTTATTTTTACACTGATCCTGAACTGAGCTTTAAAAACACACTGATTACTTTTAGAGACGAAACATTAATAGTAGTAAAAGACAAAAATATATTCTCAGTCATCAGTTTTAATGCTACTCACATAGAGGGTGGAGTAGACTCTCTGATAATACGTGAGGGGACAGGAGCTGATGTTAAACTCTTTATTTTGGGAAAAGTTCTCTGTAACAGCACCTGCAGAGACGGAGACACATGAGAGATCTGAGCTACAGTCTGTAAGACTAAAGTTCAACCTGCATGTGCAAGTTTCAGTATAATAAACATTGTCATTCTGCAGCTCTGTTCTACAAAGATGTCAGGAAAATCCTGTTTCTGCAGCTTCCTTCATCATCCTTCATCACTTCAAGTTGTTTTTTCCTCTCACTGTTTGCTCTCTTGTTATGCTGCATCTCCTCAAGTCTGGTTGGGTGTTTTCATCTCTGCTACAACAGTGTCATCCTTCACTGATATGACCCCAGGTCTAACAACATAAACTCAAGTACACTTTCACTCTGTCACAGTTTAACTGAAGTGAACATGAATAAAAGTGGATTTTGTTCTTGTAAAACGGGGTTTTGTACTTTTACTTCATGTAAAGATGTGGACGTTTCTCTGGAACTGGTTGACTGATGTGTGTCTGCCTTACCTCCCAGAGAGATGAGAGTAAACAGGTGAAGCAGGAGGCGGAGCATGTTGGAAGGCATCCAATCAACTGACAGGAAGCTGGAACACACACATTTGATTGGACCAAAAACTCTCAGATATATTTAGATCTTTTTTCTTTCAGGTTGAGAACGAAGCTCAATGCAACAAGCTGGTGGCTCACATCTCTAAATGTTTACAGGTCAAGGTTAAACAAACACTTTCACACCTCCATCACCATAAAGTTATTAAATATGATCACTCACTGATATTTGGTGTGTTTCTTCCTTTAATTGGAAGGAAACTATGTATAAGTTGTGTTTCATTTGTCTTTTGCTACACTAATGTTTAGGAGGCTTCATGTTCCCCAAAACAAACATATATTAATATTTTGAAAACCTGCTTTAAATAACCTTTAATTATGGTGATATTTGGTTTGTAGACTACCTGTCAGAAGCCAAATGAGATGTGTGTATCTTTGTGGTCCACGAAGAGGATCGCCTCTTGTTTGTGCTTGAAAACATCCGTTATTTTCCCTCTTATAGCTAATTTACTGTTTAACAGCTGATGCTGCTGTGTTCACTACAAAGTTTCTTCATTTGTTGCTTTAGTTTTTATACAGAAGGCAGCATTTCTTCCAAACAGATCATTTATACACTCAAGGATCTACGTAAACCTGATGGTATAATATATTCTTAAACATAAGGAGGACTGTGGATTTTCTCCTGCATCAGTTACACTGAAAACTTGTTGGTAACCTTTTAAGAAAATCCCAGACAATCACCACAAGCTGTAAAACTATGTAATTGTCCTAAAAATTAGAATTTGGCTTTGGAAAAAAAAATAAAAATAAAACAGAAAACAGAGTTTTTACCAGTACAGGTCTATTCAGCTTACCCTCTGCAACTCTGGTGAAGGATGACGATGAAAAAGACTTCTGTTCAGGAGGCTCTCTAAACGTCTT